>NC_043982.1:19760862-20060862 GCF_902150065.1 Myripristis murdjan
AGACTATTCATTACGTTGTAGGCATTTAGCTGACACTCCTATCCACAGTAAATTACGTTAAGTGCCACGGGAGAATAAGACTGAGTCCTAGAACTCTAAAATCACAAGCTACTAGTGAGGAATGCAAGGGTTAAAATCATAGTACTACAACAATTTTTTTTGTAACCTGAGCATTCAACCTGTAGCAAGAACCCAGAGTACTTGTGGTAATCTATCCTGCCAGGTTCTTAGTTGCACTTACATGACATCCCAGATGTTAAATAGTCCCCAGTTACATGGCCAGTACGAAAACTAGCAGGGCTTTGGCTATATGGCTACGCAATAGTTCAATATTATTATTTATCTTCTCTCAGTAGAATCAGATTGTAATGAAATGGGATAATTGTGTTGCACAATTGTGATGTCTAACATTATGATTCAAGTAAATATGAGATTTAAAACAACCTAATGAACATTATTTGTTAAATTTAATTACACTTTTATATTGCCATGCAGGCCAGTGCAGTGCAGATCATTTTAATTTAACATGATTGAGTGTGTTTGCAGATATCATTACCTACCTGCATCAAAATAATGTTTTTAATTTTGTCCCCATACCCCATTGTGGCTCTGTGCCCCAAGGGCCAGGATTGATAATTACTGGTGTTTTATAAATGGCCTCAAATCACAACAGGCACAGGTTAATGCTCAAACAACATGTTGAGAAGGAATATATTATAATACCACAATGACTCTTTAATGGGATCACAAACATTTTGAGGTCTTAGCTGATATCTTTTGTTTGAGACAGAACACAGTCATGCAAGGCATCACCTCCACATAATTGCGTATATATTGAACTTTTTGGGGACATTTTTTTTCTAGGGTTAAATGTCAACAGTTGAAGGTCATAGGAGTTTTTGAATGTGGTCAGTAGGGATTTTCCTACTGAAGGTCCATGTTGTATTGACTTTGCTGTAGGCTTAAGCTGATAGGTCGTTTTGCTGGTGTATTGGGCAGATATTGACTTTTTATTAAAGTATCAATTACTGTCAAATTAGTGTTATCTACCAATATGATGGATGCGTCTTTGTGATCACAGCTACAGGTTCTAAAACATACAGTTTATCCAAGCCCGAGTTCTCAGTTAGCCATTTTAGTGTCCCATGATGGTGTAAATTCTAGTTTTGCCCACCCTTCCCCCCACCCCCCAGCCCCCTTACTGTCAGGGAGAAAATTTGATCATTGTATGAAATTTTCAAATGTTATTATGAAGTGCTGCCCATCAACAATACAATACAAAATATTGGCCTTTGCCTTGAAAAACCTGTACATGGTTTAAATACCACTTTCCTGTGCTCTCCAGGACGCACCAGTCCCCGTGTGGACGCTCTTACGAAGAGTCCCTCCTTGGAGCAAGCAGTGCAGCCCCCTTCATCAGGTGCCTCAGCTCCACCTGTGCCGGTAGGACAGAGGAACCAGTCGTCGACAGCCGCAGCGTCAGCCTCCAGAGCCACCAGCACCGCCACCGGTAGCCAGAAGCCCCCAGACCTTCTGGAGCAGAGAAAGGGTAAAATCGTGATTACTGATCACTTTTTTCCAGTAGTTTAATTAACCGTTGGTGATATTAATTATTTGTAAAGGAAGTGATGTGGTGTTTTGTGCTTGGAAAGTGCAGAGGTTGAACGAAGTGGTGCTCTTCAAAATTGTGAGTTGGGGGGGAAAAAAGCAAAACTTCAAATTAATGTGGAATTCTAGATGTAGCCATCTGCTGTCACTGTTTAAAAAAAGTGAGTGCAAAATATGGAAACACTTCAAATCATCAAAACCACTATTTAATTTCTTAAACTCCATCTTACAATTGAGCAAATAGCAGCTATCTGCACCACCTGTAATGGACTGAAGTTTCTGTTGAATTTGCAGTGGACAGTTGACCCCATGGATTTCCCATCACATTGCTGAGATGAAAAAATGTTTTTGTTTTAACATCTTTATGGTTATACAAACTTTCATCTGATATACACCAGGCTACCACTCCACCCTGTCATGAATAGATAATAAAATTGCTCTTAGGTGCACGATACCTTATGGTCTGTGTGAGACTAATATACGCTCTCAACAAATAAAACAAGAAGTGTAACTTTAGATGTCATGGTAATTGTGTTAAAGAAGTTTGTGAATGTTACATGGACATTGTCAAATTTTGGTGATGTGTAAAACTGTCCCAACACTCGCAGTTACATTAAGTTAACATTAATTGCAGTACAAATACTGGCACATTTTTCTTGCAGAGTAGTTCCACTTTTACTGTGTCTACTGTTGACTTAAAACTCAGTTATTAAAGTAGCTCATCTAGTGATACTTGTAAGTACGGGTATCAGAGTGCTTGTAGTGCATAGTGTATCGTCTTTGATCATGCATTTTTACATCACTCTGGCTGTCTTCTTACTGTATTGTTGCACCATATAGGCTGTTCTCACTTAGATTTCGTGTCTTGTGCTGTTTAGGCCCTGAGGTGCAGAAAGTGCCTCAGCCAGATAATGAGCAAGGCGCTGTTGAAAATCGGGATCCTAATAGACGTCAAGCCAGTAAGTAGTTTACACAACATAAAATTGAAATCTAGCTTTTGATAATACAGAATTTAAACAGTCACAATCATCAACAGGCATCTTTTCCATATATGACTTAATTTTAAACTTGTGCGATGAAGAAAGACTTGTAGCCAGACGTCTGTGGCTCCATATCATTTCCCCCCCAAAACAGCCGATGTTCTCATAACATAAGATCTCATAACTTTACGTAACAATAACTTTAATTATACTCCATAATGCGTTATACATTTGTGAGAGCAATGATTAGGTGTCTCGTTTCTCTCATTCTTTTTTTTTCTGTTTTCCTAGGATTTAATTTTTCCTTTCATTCTGTTGGCTTGTGTACACAGTACTTGTCATGGTATGGCTAAAACTGAGTTTTTCCCTGTCATGTCTCAGGTGGCGCTCCCTCTGCCCGCCGTGGCCGTGGAGGAGGAAACCGCGGTAGAGGCAGATTCAACATGCGTCGGGACGGCCCCATGAAGTTTGAAGAGGACTTTGACTTTGAGAGCGCTAATGCCCAGTTCAACAAGGATGAGATTGACAAAGAGCTCCAAAGCAAGCTCAAATTGAAAGGTACTATTCCTAAAACTCTTTAATTTCATCAGGTTTCATCCCAGCAACAGTGAAATATAGGAGCACTACTAATTTCACAAGCGATCCTAATACCTTTTTAACACTAGCATCAGACATGATCTGGCTCATCAGCAAACCCTTTCACCAAGACCTGTGTTACCAACTACTTTGCAGTCTATGTGATTAATAGCAAAATAGAGAAAACAGAGAAATCCAGTTAACACGCGGATTTCTGTTGGCAAAACACAATCACTAGGCCATGAAACCGTTACTTGGATTTCTGATCGGCTTCTTAGGTGTGCACATATTCAAGAAAAAGGTAGCGGATAAAGAAACTGACACAGTAAATACATGCTATACAAAGCCAAGGAGAGTTAACACATGTCACTGTAACCTGATTTCCAGCCATAACACGATTACTCACAATACAGGTTCATCGTGTGTATATAAATTAGTTACTGGATGCTACAACATATCAGTGTGCGCTATAACATGAGCCGGTTGATAGCTTGACCCTCTTTGACCACTTTCACCCAGCGACCCAGATTAAATAAGTAGGGTCAACACAGGTCATGACATAGGCTGTTAACCTACATCGTTTGACATGGGTCAACCTTTTTTCACCCGTGCTTGACCCCAGAACAACTCTGGTCGAGAGTCCGTGCTTGACCCCAGAACAACTCTGGTCGAGAGTTTGGCATGAAGAGAGTTTAAGAGGTGCCGCAAAACTCAGTGTGGGAGAGTCCCCATTTGCCCCCTCAAAAAAAACAAGTTATCAAAATGTCCTTCCATGCTCCTCGTGCAACAGTGGTCTGTTTGGAAGGATTATTTTGTTAAACAATGATTGTTTGTTTGTTTTTTTGTTTGTTAAATGGCATATTTTACCAACAAACCACCGTCAACAAACCACCGTCACAAGATTTGAATGTGAAGAGATAACTGGGGGTTTGCCTCCTACTCTGCCTTAACTTTTGTTTTGCCTTCTCACTGCCACCATTACATCATTACTGTACACAGTAACTGAATTTGCAAAATACAAAATGAATCTCAGCCAACACGGTTAAGGTGCACTGTAGAATCACAGCAAGTAAAACAGATGAAATTTAGCCATTTTTGCTGTAAGTTGGTCATAACCATGTGAGGCACTTTACTGTGACTGGGCTACATATTCCAGTCAGTACACTGTCACAAAAATGAAAACAGCAGCTTAATATTTTGGTCAGGAAAGTTCTTGCTGAAGTCAGGACTTAAATGTTGTCTTTGAGCCATTTCAAATGTTGAAGCTGGGTATTTAGTTGGGTGCTTCATTGAAGAAGTTTTTAATGTTTGATAATGTCTCTTCCTGTTAACAAGATGACAAGCCTGAGAAGGCTCTGAACGGAGAGGAAAATGCAGACTCAGAGCATCAGGCTAACGAAGGGACCGCTGAGGAGGAGGAAACTGTCATCACCTCATGTTACTATGACAAGTCCAAGTCCTTCTTTGACAACTTGTCCTGTGATGATTCAAGGTATGTCTGTTCAGCCTGTCACTCTGCAGTCCACGCTGTTGGTAGTTTGTAGGAATATGTGACCCTATTTGTACTGTCTGGTGTCTTCTACAGTTGAGATAAGCCGTTCAGTACATTGCATCTTGACATTTGAAATGCATCCTTGTAAGACACTGAAAGAGCATTGTGTTTTCTCTTAAAGGAAATCAGGTGAAAGAGGATTTCTAAAGTAAGTGACACTGTTTTCACAGCTGTTTCATTTCTTGGATCTTCACTGAGATTTGCTCATAACAACAGTGAATCCTGACTGTTCGTTGTCTTTGCCAGGGAGCGAAGGCCAACCTGGGCAGAAGAGAGGCGGATGAACGCTGAGACCTTTGGTATCCCTCTGAGGCAAAACCGAGGAAGAGGAGGCTTCCGTGGACGAGGCGGCATGGGACCCCGCGGTGGCCGCGGGCGTCCATCAAACCGAGGATCCTTTGGGCCGCCCCGGGGTGCCCCACCTGGTTTCAGAGGTGGATTCAGGGGCGGCAGAGGAGGCCGGGAGTTCTCTGACTTTGAATACAGGGTAAATCATTCAGCTTCATTTGCTTATATATCAGTTATGGAGTTGGCATTATATTGGGATCAAATGGATTGATAGATAGATATAGATAGTAGGGGTGTCACGATTCTCCAAATCCTCGTTTCGTTTTGATTTTCGATTTTAGGGTCACGATTCGATTCTCGATTTTTTTTTTTTTTTTTTTTTTTTTTTTTTTTTTTTTTCTTCTTCTTATAGCACAGACGCCTATGCCATTTTTAGACTAGTCTACGATCATTGGTTTTATTCATTAAATTTTGTAAATCTTATTTCAAAGGATCGGCTACATAGTCTCATACGTGATACAATTTTCATTATTCTTGTGTAATGTATCACATTATAGACAGTGATGGTCAAATTTAAATAATTTATTTACAATATAAAAGTAACAATCTTGTTCTCAGTCAAGTGGGAAACAACAAAAACTAATTAAATGCTTAAATCCAGCGTTTTCTACCACCGAATAAGGTTGCAAGTCTGCTGTTATAAATAGCCCTATAGCGTTAGTTATAGCGTTATAGTGTTCGCTGTGTTTCCCGTGGCCGGGTATGGTACACGCACATAGCTTGCATCGTCGATCCTCTCTTTGATTTCGATGCTCGAGACCATGACGTAATTTCGATCGCTTTCGATTAAAAATCGAAATCGTGACACCCCTAATAGATAGCCTACAGGGGGGTCTAAAAGTCTGAGTGCATGTGACAATTATGAGTTGTTTTTATCAAATAGCTAAAATTTATGTAACTGTATGTGCATACGTGTGTATGTATATGTAGGTGACTGTACAGTGCCAATCAAATCATATTGTATGGATGTAGATGTAGATGGAGGAGAGTGGTGCTCCGTTCTAAACTTGCTTTGCTTTCTTCCAGAAGGACAACAAGGTGGCTGCATAGTACAGCAGCGACGGATCCACAAAGAATTGTAGCCCTTCATCATGAAATGTCCCCCTTCGACAACTTGTCTCTGGTCTCAACACGTGACAGAAAGAATGAAGTCGTAATCTAACTTACTCACCAGCAGTAGGGTCGACTGCTTGACATCAGCAAGTGTGAGTGCAGCTTCCTCGCCCATCGCCCTTTTCTTCACTTTGAGAAGACAAAATTGATTTGTTTTGTTTTTTCCCCAAAAGTTGAGTTTTCCTTGATAAACCGTCATCAGAAGGACAAGATTATGTGTAAATACCTTACTTTGGTGGAATAATTCAGTATTTTTGCATCTATTCAAGTTCCTTTCTTACTGAAATTATTTGATAATGTTATGTGTAAAAGCTGTATGCAGAAAGCCCACTGATACTGTGAGTACTCTGATCACAACTCATGTGATTGATAGCTTTATTTTATTTGTTTTATATATTGAGTAACGTATCTTGGCACCAAAACACATTTCCTGTCACAACATTTTTTTACTTATCTCACCAGTGATTAAGATGTTTGCATAAAGTTGTTGCATTTGGGATTTCTGGGGTTCATTGAATTGATGATGTTCTTTGATGTTGATCCATTCTTTCAATGAAGTAGTGAGTTCAAAGTTAAGCCATTTTAACAAAATGACATTGACATTCATTGCTGTTTTTTTTTTCCTTCTTATTGTGGAACATAATCTGAACTGAATATTGTAATGAATGAATGTATATCTGGCTCATCTCCTATTTTGTGCTCCCTGAGCAAATTGCGGCCACCAGAAACTCATTTCTAGTTTTTAGAAATGTGTTTTCAGTACTAAGAATCGTTTGGAGATGATATTTTTGCCCCTAGCGACCTGTGTTGAAGCTTTAGGTTTCCAACTACTTCTCTGCAGACCTATTTTTAGTAACAACGGCAAGCTAATGCAGGCTATCAATGGGAGAGCATCATTTGATCCGTATATTGGGGTTTACATGATAGCTTTAGTGTATTCTTTGTTAAATGTAGTCATTCTGACTTGATCTGTTGCGTGGGTGTCATGTTTTTTCTCTGCAGTCATGGCTGCATGAAGAGCATTCCCATGACGTGTTTCTTGCCATGAGAAACACAAAGTGATAGAACTAGGTCTGTGTACGTTGTGAGATGAGTCTTTCAGATGTCACGTGAAGCTTTGAAACGATTTGTTCAAGCCATTCATTCAGGATGACATGGAATGACAGTTCACTTGGGATAAATAATGAGATCTTGTTTATGTAGCGGTCAGTATTTTGCCAATAAGGAATGTGTGAGAATTGGGCTGGCCTAATATAATTTGGTCAAGCTTGAAGTACATATGTCTCCACATTTTTTTTTTTTTTTAAGTACCTCTCCTAAATCCACCTTCTTTGTGGGCTAAAATATATTCTAGTGAGTCGTCTGCTAGTGGCAAGCCTGATTCCCGCCCCTCTCAAAGTGTCTTAAAATTATGCTATTTCTACTTTGTTTTTTCCATTTGTCTCTACAATCAGGTGTTTCCATTAAAAGTTAGTGTTGTGCTATTATAAGGTTGGTTGACTGGAAAATAGGAAATCTTGTAAACTGACTGAACGTTGTCTCTGATAATGTTTTAACTACAAATGGCAGCATTTCCGGTAGATTTCAGTTCTCCCAAGCTTGACCTGCATGCCCCTCTTTTTTGCAATATTGTCCAATTTGTCCTCTGAAGTGAGTTTCTTTTTCTTTCTTTTTTTTTTTCTTTTTTTTTTTAGATGTAGGTGAGCAAAGGGATAACAACTGGATTTGAAGCGTGCGAGTGTGTATGAATGCTTGGGGCGGGTCAGAAAGACATTTGTTGTTTGGTTTTTGCTCTTTTTGGCTCTAATATTTTGTCAGTACTTTAGGGAGTGCCTTCAGAGTGGTATATTTTTTACAGCTCTCCCTTTAACTTAAAAGGTACATTTTGACAAATTTATTGATAGCACTACTACAAGAAGAACCTATCGTAGATCCTTTACGCCGCTGTGGTAGCTGAGAACAGAGCGACCCGGCTGTAAATGTGCTGTTTGACGGGATGTTGTACAGAGTGCTGAACGCTGCATGATAGCCACAGGAACCACCACTCTATACCCAGGTTAGACAGCAGGATTTCAGCTTTTGCAATAACCCTTGTTAAGCAAATGAGTTAATTTGAGATTCCACACAAAAGTGTTATTAGCGAGCTACTCAAGACTGACAAGTTCTCATGTTTGTTACTCCTTCCAGTCACTGGAATTGTGAAGCAGGTATTGTTTTCTTGAGAATGTGTACAGCATGATGTACTCCCAGTGGGTCGCCCTCCGAGACACGGGGTTTTTACTCAAGACAAAGATAAAGAGTTGTTCAATAACCATGGCTCCCGTGTTTGACTTCTTCAGTGTGTGTCTGGCTGCTCATTTGACATGTTTCACATCACCAGTGTGCTCCTCAGAGAAATAAACATACACACACACACGCATGCATACATACATATATAGAGATTATGAAGTATTTGCTGTGCCCATTTTCCCCAGCAGTAAGTCTGAATCTTTCTTGAATTTTATTACAACATAAAAGGAGGTTTGTATGTGGATATTGGCCTTTTTCTTATCTTTACTGAGAGTCATGGGAAGCATCAGAACAATCTTGAATGCCTATCAAAACGGTAGCTTCTCAAAATAAAAGTATTTAAAAAAAAAAAATACATTTAAAAAATAAGTTATTCCAAGCTTTATAAACAGCTTTTGTTTTGTTTTGAATATTGGGATTCCAAAATAAAATCTTCCATATTGATTTGTTCAAACCATTTACATTTGTGAAGGTAAGATTTACTGTATAGAGTGAGGAGTTAAATACCTGATTTAAAAAATAAAATAAAATAAAATCTCATGTCTAGATGGATTTTGGTGTCCAGCGGGAAAAAGAATCATTTCAATATTAAGAGATAAACATCTTTAACGTTATTGTTGACACAATACATGTTAATAAAGATCCAAACCACTTATAACTGGAAGACTCCTCGACTCGTAAGTTTTTTATAATTTTTAAAGATTATATGTAATCACCAGCACTATTTTACTATAAACCCAGTTGTTAAAAATATGAATTTTATGCTTAAAACGAAAGAAAATGTTCCAAATACGTTTTGGGGTGAAAAGTTCTGTTTGTAAATGAGAAGCCAATGTGAAAGTTTGTTTATAGAAGTTGGACAATTTGATGGGAATTTTATTTACAATGAAATCACATTTGATAAGGAACTTTACAGACAACCGCTGACTTTGTCAAAGACGTTTGGGTAAAGTACCATAATTTATTCTTGTTTTGGAGATCATCTTTTAACCAGGTAACCTTCAAGACTGCACTGAACGAGTCAAAATGAAGCATATTAAACCTCCCTGTTTGTATGACAAAGTCTACATAGTTTTTGCTGAAATAATGGATCTTATTTTTACAAATAAAATGAAACAAGTAGATATGTATGTACCGAACAGCTGCCTATGGCACATCTAACACTCAAACAGCAGAATAAAACACGTGACTTGCAGGCCCTCAGTTTTAGATCACAGGAGATGGCCGGTAATGGAGAGCTCTGTCATTAAATTTATTTTCATCAGCTATGGGATTTTCATATTTTAAGTTAAACCTCGTTCATTTAAAAACAAACAAACAAGCACCGTTGGTCTATAACTTAGTAATCTATTTTTTTATTATTATTATTATTATTATTTAGTTTTATTTTATTTAAGATTGAAAAAAAAAAAAAAAAAAAAAACAGTTGTGTCATCAGCAGGCTGGGACCACTCCCAATTATCAAAACGTAGACTATTTTTATTAAGTTTGGGTATCAATATGATGAGACCTCAGGACCAGGCAGCAGAGAGTTCGCCTAATTCAACTGCTTCTTTAAGAGATGAGCACTAAAATCATTTTTTTAGAGAGGCTGCTAGATAAGTTTCTGGAGGAAACCGCTGGGTTAGATAGTTCAATATTTTACGGCACTAGCCTTCCCGTCCAGCAGGTGGCGGTAACGCGCCGCAGCGGGGAACCAGCCGCCACAAAAACAAGGAAGAACAACAACAGCAACGAGAGACGGAGAGCAGCAACAACACAACTAGCCAAGATGTCTGTCGCTTTTGTGCCGAAAAGACTTCGAGGAAAAGCAAAAATCAACCAGGAAACCGTCCAGAGGGTGAGTAGTCACTGAAGTGAATCCAGCAAACAGGAAATCTCATTTAGTTTGGATTATTATGACCCGCTCGGTCTCAGTAACGTCGCTCTGATGTGTTAGCTAAGCGGCTAGCCTGAGCTAACCGCCGAGCTACAGTAACGACAATGTTGCTACATGTTTATCTACTCCTTCATGCTTCATGACACGTAAGCAAGCCTTAATGTGCCTACCTATGCGGTTTAAGTCTTATTTGTAAACCTTATGTGGTCATTTATTCGTGTTTATGTAACCTTTGGCGATTAAATGTCCGCTAAGTGGCCTTTAGTAATGTGATGAAAACTAAAACATAAGGCTCAAAGTCGCTCTGTTGCTCCTCTGTTTTTCTCCCTCAGCTGTTGGATGAAAACGACCAGCTGATAAGATGCATAACCGAGTATATGCAGAAAGGAAGAGCGGTGGAGTGTGTTCAGTAAGTCAGTGTTGGGCTTGTGGAAACCAAGATTTGAATTTAACCCATGAGATAATTCTTTACTCTTAATCATGACTATATATTGATCTGCATACATAACTGGTATATTCTCATCATTGTTGGTTGATTGTGTTTCCTGCGTGCATCAGCATGTGTGCATCTTACGGTGTACTTCTAACTTGTGTTATGTTTGATTCACCCCTAGATACCAACAGATCCTGCACCGCAACATTGTATACCTGGCAACCATAGCTGATGCCAGCCCTGACATCATACCCTCATCTTCACATGTAAGTTGTCATTCCCCCTAACATCAGGATGCAGTAACATGCAGCAGATCCACTGTAGTGGCTGATTCCTAACAGATGCGTCGTCGTTGTGTTTCTAGTCCACCTCTGAGGAGACCCCATCCTTGACGACAGCTGTGACGGGGCAGGGTGAAGGCGGCTACCCTCTCTCCCTCGCTGTTTCTCTCTCTGTGGAGGGAGGCATCCAAAACTGATATGTACAGTTTAGTGCAGAATGGATTAGTCAGTCAGGAGAAAATTAATCATGTACATTGATTTGTTGTTATTTATTAGATGAACATACAAAACCTGTGCTGGTTGTTTCACAAATGCAAAGGCTTGTTTGTGTTTTTGGTTCATAACCTTATTAAAATAATACTTTAGGGTCTGCTGGTCAGACTTATTACGTTATTTTAACACGTAGGCACTGGTCGCTTTTGATAAGCATTTGTCATTTAACATTTTAGACAGAAAATGATCTATCAGTTAACCAAAAAATGTATAGATAACTTTATCAATAGTGATAATGTTTCGTTAATACTCCACTTTTTTTTTTTTTTTTTTTTTTTTTTTTTTTTTGATGTTTTGTATCTTTGTGTACAGTTGTGTAAATTTTGGTTAATTTATGGACTTCACTTCTGCAGCTACTGGGTGGTGGGTGCACTGAGTTACAGCTTCATTAAAAGAAACCCTGTAATTGTTCATTGCAGTTTTCAGTGATTAACATAATTGTACAATAAAGTGTTTTGTACGATTGACACAAGTTTCAAAATGTCCCCTTCAGTTGAGAAACCACATTGTATAGCAGCAACCAGGAAGCTTAATTCTGCAACATATTTATATGTGACCTGGAAACTTGACCTAGTTATTCTGAGTGACAAATAAGACCACTGGTATCCAGCAGACACATTCAGTGACATCTATGTAAACTAAGTGTTGTGTGGAGCCCAGAATTTCACAGACCAGCCCAGATGGCCCTCGTGCAGAGAAGTGGAGCCTCTCCCTTCAGGTCACAGGTTTCAGTAACTTCAGGCTAAATCAAACAGACTAGGCGTCTAATTTGTTCCACATGCCATAAACCAGTTGAGCTGTAACAGACTCCACCCTGTGTGTCCTATACATCCCTGTTTCCCCCGGCTGCTTTTCATGTGCATCTACCAGATCATGTTAGTTTATCAGTGGGAGGAGGGACAATGCTGTTAAATACTGAATACCAGGGGGCACATGCACTTGAACTGGGCGTGAGGCGTGTGTCCCTGCTGTTCTAGAGGGTGACACACTTGGTACCAAACATAAATGAAAGGCAGAACAGCTTGAATTGCTAGTCATTTTTATTCATTTTTTGCATTGCTGGTACACTTGGAAAGATTCAGTTGCCAGCTCAAGAGAACAATAAGCAACATAAGCCAAGCAGTCCCCCTTCATATCTTCTATCAGGGCAACATTTTTTTTTTTTTCTTTTTTGTAGAAGCCACTAGTAAACCATTTGACACAGCTGAGAAGCTAACAGTTACAGTCCAAGGTCTTTAATGATGTCTTTAAAAAAGGCTGCAACAGTTTGGGAGATAACACAGACAAAAAGCAACAAACCCTATATCTTGATTGTGCAAAGCACATTAACTATAAAAAGATATATATTTATATGTATATACAGCAAACAATTCTCTGTAAACATGGTAAGTATGTTAGTTTTCAGAAAACATGGTGTCATTTCATAAATACAGGCAACATTGGCATCCGCAAACATCACAAAAAGTTAACATTCTGGGCGTTTAAATACAGCCCATCGCCATAGAAACCGAAGAAACAAGGGCTCGAAAATACCCCCAACATACAATAATGTTTTAGTGTTTAGCATGGCGTATTTGGTAATCTGTATAGATATATGGTGTAGTTCAACTCTGTAGGAAAGGAAAACATGTGCTTTTCACATCTGAGGGGGGAAAAAAAATAATGTCTTATGTAATATGCCTATAAGTATACTAACATACAGTAATGGTATAACATGTAAGAAAATACAAAAATAAGATTAATACTGTCAATATTTGTACAAGAAAAATATTGTATTTTTTAAATGGAACAAAAGTTAGATTTTTCCGTAAGTTAGTGTCAATCTAAAGCAAACCGTCAATTAGGGAAGAGGAAGTGAATGCGTTTCAGGTTGTGAAGACGTTCCCTAATGCGATCATCCAATAGGGCGTGTAACTTTACTACGTATCAACAGAATAATCTCAGACCACCGCCTATCTCTTCAGCACCATTCATCTTCTGAACAACGCTTTGGTTGGAAAATAATATTCTGCAAGTGCTATCAATACCAACATGGCACATAGTTAACTGCTATAATTCTTAGCTCCTGTCAGTTGTTGAAAAAGTAGTGTATTTCTTCTCTCAAATTACACCTCTGCGACGACTTACTATATTTATGCTGAGCCTGCTCAAAGCCTCTTAATAAAAAGAACTAAATATTTATATTTCAACTTCAGTAATTTACAAGCTATGAAACAGTAGATGGTAGCTGTATTCTGAGTCATCTTGCGTGAGATTTGGCAGTTACAGCTATGTGACACAGTATATTTATTATGGGCAAAACTAGAGCATTTCAAGCCCTTGCCCCCTTATCGTCCCCTCCTTGACACACACACACACACACACACACACATACACACACACACACACACACACACACACACACACACACACACACACACACACACACACACACACACACACACACACACACACACACACGCTCGCGCGCACACACTTTCAGCTGCAGAAGCTAAGTGGGTGACGGCCATGCGTGTCTCTAGCTCTCCTCTGAGGAGACGACAGACAGAAAAATGACCGTTAGACTAACTGCTGCCGGCATGATGCATGCATCGCTTGTAGTTAAAAGATGGCAGTTCAAAAAAGTTCAAAATATGTTGCTTTTTTTTTCCAAATGGGGATGTCTGACATGGAAAAATATAGATACAAAATGTCGAGCCAGTGTGTATACTTAATTTTGCCTCCGGGGAGCACACCCCAAAGCTGAAATCTTCCAATTCTGTGAATGTGGATGGTGACGGCTGCAGCCCAGCTCACTTGGTGGCCAATCAAACGGAGCTACAGGTCCCAACATCTGATGGTCAGTACTGGTGAAGGTAGGAGGGCCTGTGCTCGTGTTTGAGGGGGAAGGATTTGAAGCCCTTGGTCATGGGTTTGTGCTGCTGCTGTTGCTGCTGCTGCTGCTGCTGGGTGAAGGGAAAGCCCGAGGAGATGCCCGTGGAGGGGGAGCAGTCGCTGGCGGTGGACCACACTGGAGACTGCAGCATCTGCATGGAGTCGCTCCACTGGGAGGAGGGAGGGATGTTCATCTGGTACAAGGAAGAGCTGGGATTGGGCATGGTGTTGGTGTGTGTGGAGTGTTGCCACGGCGCTTTGGGAGGCCAGGTCTTAGTTTTACTGTCCTGTGGAGCAGAAGGAGCCGGCGCACATTGAGCCAACATGCAATTAAAAGCTCTACCAGCTAGCTCAATTTAAACTAAATCTTGGGAGCAGCTTCTCTGTCTACCTGATGAACAGCAATAATGTGATGATGAAAAATGAGAATGCCACACATTGATAATACCCGTGGGTAAAATCTCTTACAATTTGCTCCCTCCATGAGAGTTCAGAGGTCAGGGTCAGCTACAGAAAAGCAGCCTCGCAGCTGGAAACAGTACAAGCCAGCAGGACATTTTTTTTTTTTAGTTGGATCAATTTGCTTTCATACTGTTTACAAATATGTTTACAATTTGTAAGGAAAGGTCATGTTTGCAAATGCACTTTGTTCCCTGGTTATGAATTTACCAGGTAAAAAGGAAACAAACAGAAAAGCATATGGGATTGACAGCCTGTAAAATAGTACTGATGTCACATGTCATCAGGGTCTGAATTTAACAGCCACCAAAACACCGGTAAAATTCATTTTTGGTGGATAAATCAAGGATAAGCTGCCATACTGACCTGCAATAACAGTTGAAATTCCTTGGTTATATGACTTCTGTTGGACTTACAAACACACAATACCAGGTTTCACTGATGAAACGGCATTGAAAATGGTGACATTTGTATGTAACATGGGTCCTATGTATCAATTATCTAGGTCTGCTTGGCACGTGAGTCAAAAAGCTAATTTCAGACACTGCCGGTGATTGTCCTACAGTGTTGTAAGCTTTGAGGACCTCGTGTCATGACTGCAGGTGCCAATAATGTATTAAGAGAATGTCGTTCCCAAGAGGACCCACTGCTATCTGTCAATTATCAAGCCTCATGACCTGTGAACAACAACGTCACAAGAAAAAATGAGTGATACGCCATACTCCTGTTTTTAGACACCCACATTATTTAATCTAATGTGAACATGTAATTCTAATGTGTTTTAAATGTTGAAGTCTCAGGACTTTATAGCTACGGATGAAATGTTAAGGGGCCCCTACTTTACCTGGTTATCATCCCCTATGTGATGGAGTGGTGGTGAGGGCAGGGTGCACACCTCTTGCTCACCACAGCTGTGTTTTCTGAGGATGGAAAAACAGGCGGTTAACCTCAAAACCACTGAATTAAAGCTAGATTCTTTAACTGCAGCACTGACCACCGATCTGTCATTCTTCACTGTGATTATGAGTGTCATGGTGAAAAAGCAGGTATCAGGAGAGAGACTGATATCTAGCTCCTTGATTACCACATGTGGAATGAAAATCAGTAAAGCTCAGATGCAGTCTGGGAATTATGAGTACAGCTGGAACATATCATTGACCAATCATACTGACACATCACAACAAATGTATTTTGGAGGTTGTGGCCTACCTCCTTTGTTTCACTGCAGCTACAAGGTCCGGCCCGGAGAACATGGAGAACAGGCTGTCTCCATTGGCTGAGGACGTCTCATCGCTGGAGCTGGCCGAGTCCCCCTGATTGGCTGACCAGCTGCTGTTTACCGCCTCCCTGTGGACACAAATGGACGAGGACTTAGCAGTGTTTCCATCACAGAGACAGGGCCGAGGCTTTACAGGTATGCTGGGCTTTAGAAGCCATCAGAAACACCATGACTTAAGATTTCAGTTTAGTCTCTCTTTAGTTCTCAATATGTTATTTGCTATAAAACATTAATTCAAATATATCATGTTAACCCAAGAACAAAAATAACAAATAGTGTACTGCTGTGGCACTTTAAGAGTTATGATGACAAAATGACTGTGGTATGTGGTCAAAATCATTCATTTTGCCTGTTATATTTTATATTAATATTCCCTGTACTTGGCTACAGGTATTTCTTTACTGCTGATGTTCTGAATGCAGGAGGGTGAGGAAATGGGTCCATCACCAAACCTCCACATTTCCACATAGTATTTATGCCTTGCAAAGCAATGTGAAGCATGTTAGGATGTGTGTATCTACTTGAGTTAAATGACATGAACGCTGCTTTACAAAGTACTTCCTGAGGGGGTCAGCCTGGGAAAAAAAGTGTGAAATACAAAAATACATATTATGCAGGCTTAGGTGCCTATTTTGTCTCATTATATTCTCATATTTGCCTATGTGCTTCTGATTCTTTAATTGATGTCTGACATTTTAATAATTTTGCTCACTGACTGTTATTATTAAACTGTTGTATGAATGAAGTTTAGTATCATTACAATTCATATTCTTGCCAGACCAGGCAAAATGGCTCTTGTGCACTTTAAATGTCCTTTAAATGCCTCCATGCTATGCCTGTGCTCAAAATACATCTTGAAACATGGGATCAAAAATAAACTGTGACAGCAGCCCTGTGTCATTCTAGCGCATTTTCTTTATGTATGTGTATTGTTGTATGTATGTCTTATTGATCTTACTTTTTTATATTCTGAAAATCCATAATCACACCTGAAACAGCACAGCTGACACAGAGGCATACTAAACACTGTAACATCACCACATCTGAGGAACTGGGAGCTTGGGAGTCTGGTAGGAGACTGGCGTGCTTCCTAAAAGTGTTCATTACTGGTAACTGTCAGATGTGTTGTCTGGCTCAATAGCACTGTATGCATCAATGTTTCTTTTTTATGGTGGATTATTTTATATGCTTTTCAATGACTTGCCAACAGAAGTATTACTGGATTTTCTTCTTGGGAATTTTAGAGTCTCTGTTTGTGTATCAGTGGGTCAGCAGTTAAAACGATGCATGCGCAGGTACCTACCCCTCGCTGTAGTACTCTGGGTGGGACCAGGTCCTGTGTTGCTCATCAGGGATTGGCCAGTTGCTGCGGGTGTTGCTGGGGCGACGGATGTGCTGCACCTGCCGTTTCTGCTGCATGGCCTGGCTGACACCAGCGACATAACGCGCAAACTCCGGGTCAGAGCCAACTGCGCATGAAGAGGGAGGATAAACAGAATGGTTGGTTTTCTGACACCCTCAGCTTTTCTCTATTGTGCCCTGGAGCTCAATCCGTTTAGCCAGACTGTCTACCATAGCAGAAAAATCACAATAGCCGTAAGTCAACTCTACACAATGGGCCTCAGCAGCAATCAAAAGAGTCTGCTGCACTGTAAAAATAGCAACTGACACATTCCAAATTCAGCATAAATTGTCAAATTACAGTCACCGCCAATTGCAGGAGGAAAACAGCTGCTCATACACTATGACCTACATTTGAGCGTTTGTAGTCAGGTTACTCAGATCAGGGTCCAGGGACTTGATCTGCCTGAATAGGTGATAAGAAGACTTCTCACGTGTGCAGTGAATACTATTAAATATCTTGCTTTGCATACACACAGTACCCATAATCACACCTGCATTACATTTAAAATACACTATATAAGAGTATTCTAACAATTTTGTGTTGTACCCTGGTTTGATAACTTGATCCTGTGCTATAGAAACAGATCAGGAAGCTTAGAGGAAAAAAAGCCAATGAGGTTACTGGCTTGAGTCAGGCACAACTAACTCTAATCTTTGAGAGGCATGTGGTGAAGAAGCCCTGTGCCATTCCAACCTGCCCAGGTCCCTCCCTTAGAGCACAACTTCAGAGACCCTTTAGTCAAAAGGAAAGGAGCCAGACATGTACTCATCCCCACTGCCACCAGACAGCTGGATTTTAATGTCACTGCATCAATAATGTTATGAAGTTGCATCACCAGGATGCAAACCAATTTTGTATTCTACAGTAAAAAGCATATCTTGGCACTGCAGTGACCCATTTACTACTCCTGTGATCTTATCAACTGATGTCTGTCTGGCTCCTATATAATGTGATTTGTTGTATGGTTTCTTTTTAACCATGTATGTACACCAAATGTCCCCTTATGGGACAATGAAGATTTAAATTGTATTAACGGATCGCTTTTTATCTGTCAGCTGCAAGCATCTTAATGGTTTCAGCCAGAATATGACGATCCACATGCTGGTCTGAAAATGAGTCCCTAGGCATAATGAGCACCTGACTAATGACTGCAGTGTTAAGACATAAAACCTTTGTTTCACTCCCCCTGCGAAGCTTTTTTTTATAACAAAACCAAGGAGTCAGCACATCTCCAGGCCTGTCCCCCTCCCACTGCTGACATTACGATCTAACTGAAGAGCTTGGGAGCCTGAGATCCACTCTACCCACTGAGTTATAAATGGCCTCTCAAAATGAAAATTCAGTGATTATCTACTTAACCCCATGTGGTCCAAGCTCCATTTAAGTTGCCAAGACTACCAAACACACTGCTCAGCTTTGTACCAAACTACAAAAGTTAAATGCATCACATTTTTAGAGACTTTCCTGTTAATTAATGGTTAACTGAGGCAAAGAGCCCTTAAAATGATTTGTTCCATGACACCAACACTTGCACTCTATAGAAATAGGCCGAGTGTTCCAGCAGACTTTTTTTAGGGTACAGACACCAGAGAATTGTGGTTAATGAGAAAAATCCAAGAGATGAGGCAAATGCAGGACCTTTAAGACCACAGAGCAATTGTTTGCTGCAAAACCTCGTTTATGCTGCACAAGCTGTTCAAAGAACTCCAAAAAACATTTTATGATGATTTTTTTTTAGCGCTAGAATAAATTGCCCAGTTAACTTGGATAGTTTGGATGAAGACAGACATGTAACGATGGGTGTTAGGTGGTCTTCCCTATTTTCAAAGGAGTTTCAACAGATATGGGGGTGGGCGGATAAAATTTTTCTTTTGCGGGCAAACAATGCCTTTAATGAACTTCATTGATGGGATTCTCATCTGGCAACAGCTGATTCCTAGAGCTTATGGAGATGGGAGGTGGTGGGATGAAAAGAGAGGTGGATCTCACCTGCAGGGTCGAAGGGGAGCGTGTCTCCCAGAACTCCAAACACCCCTTCACTCTGGTCCCTGTTGGGCCAAGTGTTATTGCGGGGCCCCTGGGGTTTCTGGCCCAGCATTTCCGACATGACACTGTCCATGTAGGTGCTCACGAGACCCAAACTGTAGAGGTCTGAACTCAGATCCGGGAGTCCAGGGGAGCTCCACTGCCCAATGGGGCCCAGTGGTGACAGACCTGCCGGTGGACCTTGCGGGGGAGGCTGCTGCCCCGAGGTGCCGAGCCACTTGCTTGCCACTCTCTGCTGGGGTAGGGCCTGGGGTGGGGGCTGCTGAGGAGGAAGCTGTGGAGGTGGAGGTGGCTGCTGCTGACTGATGGGCTGCAGGAGGTGCTGGTAGTACTGCAGGGCCTGAGGAGAGGGCTGCTGTGGTGGAGGAGGGGGTTGTTGCTGCTGCTGTGGCTGCTGTTGCGGTGGAGGAGGTGGCTGCGGTTGAGGCTGCTGCTTCTGTACTGGCAGTGGAGGCTGGGGCTGGGGCTGAGGCTGGGGCTGGGGCTGAGTTTGGGGTGGAGGCTGGGCCAGGGTTTGGGACAGGGGCTGCAGGGCACCGTGAGAGACAGCCTGGGAAGTTGGTGGAGCTCCACTGGGGGGCTTCAGCTCGGCAGGGTTAGCAGACGCCACAGAGTTCCTCCTCTTGACCAGTGGAGAGGCCTGCTGGGACTTGCCCATGTTGAAACCTGAGAGAAAGTCGATGACATCCTGCATCTCTTGGTCGGTGGGCAGGTTCATCCCCTGGTCGTCGGACACGCAGCCATTGGCCAACTGGTTCTGCTGGGCAGGGTCCGGAGTGCAGGACAGGCTGCCCATTTGCAGGATACTCTGCAGCCTCCCGTCACTGTGGCACAAGCTCTTCGCCTTGTCCTCGGAGCTACTGGCTGTCAGAATGCTGCGCGACGGGGTACTAGGGATGGAGTAACTGCCCCCGCTGCCAGAGCTGGATGATGCCTTCTTGGTGAACTTGGAAGTCAGTTTGGAGATGGTTTTGGGCAAGCCGCTTGAGGTTTTGGAACTGGTGCCTGGGGGCATGTCTGCCTGGCCCCCATAGTCTGGGATCTCCCGCTGCAACTGCATCTGAATGGTGGGTAGAGCTTGCTCCCTTTTGAGTAGAAGAGACACACACAAGCACCGAATCAATGAAGCATTCAATATAGATTTTCAATTAATTTCCACTCCACCAGCCATTCCTTTTTCTGCATTCTTTTTGTGTACTTCTCTGCCATATGTCACCCACTTAGTTCTGCAGTTTACCTTGGTTTTGTCCAGTGATCTCAAGTCCACTAACAGTCATATGTGTGGGCACACATATGTATGCATGTGCATGTGCAGAAGCACACATGCATGCCCACACAAACATAAGCTTTGTGATGTACTGGTTTAATTGCTTTTTATTATCCTTTACCCAACCCAACTTGACTCCAATCAATCAATATTCAATTCAACATTCACCTAAACTGAAAAGGTTTATTCAACCTTACAGATGTGTAAATACAAAACCCTGTCTATAAACTGGACCAAACCACAGACTGACCAGAAAACACATGTGTTGATTTACTGTATAAAGAAAAACAGAAATCATGGAGGGAGAACTCATGGCATGTAATATAACATACTGGATTAGAAGTACTGCTGTGTATAAAGAATCATAACAGTCTACTTAGAAATTTTTTATGCAGGTAACATCAGTAATTCTTAAGTTATATAGGCAGTATAAATCATTTAGATTGTGACTGTTCATCATCCTGAACACAATTCCAGCACACTCTAAGAATGTACACATCTCTTGTAACTGATTTTTCCAACAATGAGGTTATTATTCAATATTATTTAACATCCACTCACTTTCTCTCCTTCCATCTGTTAATGTCAAAGACCGCTGTGTAGAGCACGTCCACTAGACCCAGTGTCTTCTCTGGATCCAGGCTACGTTGAAGCAGGGACATGGTAGCTGGGTCCTCCTTCAAACACCTACACACACACACACACACACACACACACACACACACACACACACACACAGGACAGTACATGAATGGCAAACCCAACAAAATCACTCAGACAAAAGCCCAGGTGCATTTGTGGAAGAAATGAATACTTGACACATGATATACAAAAACAAGAACAGTAGAGCCAAACTCAAGGCCTCAAGGCTGGCAGGCAATATTTCCAGGGAAATTCTGCTTGTCCACGTCTCAACTAGTACACATTCAGAATCAACCACACCTCTTCCTAGCTGGTGTTTTTTTTTTTTGTTTGTTTTGTTTTTAATTCAAACCCCACTGTAAGAAATGGCACACAGGACTGTCTAGGCCTAAATGTCAATGATGACAATTTAGATGAAGTTTATGATGAAAAATGCTTCACACGTGGCTCTACTCGACCATATATGGACCAGCTGGGAAAACCTGGAAATGGGAGCTGTGGATGAATAATGCTTTCCCTCCCCTAAACCAACAAATTGCTTTCAAGCAAGGTACACAGCTCCCAGCTGCTCCAAGGTAGCTGCACAGTGGCCAGCAGCAGAGGACTGTGGGTGTACTGTGCAGCTCCCAGGGACAAATGCAACTAAGTGAAAATAAGGCAGGCCAGTGCTGAAGTGGGGTTTCCTCACTCAAGCATTTCTTTCATTGAGACCTATTTCCCTGAGTCGTATTACATTATAAAACTAAATTTCATAGTGCAATATGAACTAAATTTAGGTCTACTGCGTGTTTAGTCTCCCCACATGTAAAGACATCACAAGCCTACTGTGAATTCAAGAATAAGGACCTTTAGGACTGCATGATATAACCAAAACTGGATGTGATATTTTTGACCGAAAACCTCAGTGTCGATACTGTGATGATATTGAAAGGATGACAGTTGACTGATGCTTTCACAAAACACTTATACAATGAGAATAATGCCCTCTCATAGCACGATATTGATATAATCAATATATTGCCCAGTCCTGAGGGCATTATTGATTTGGCTTAGTGAAGACTGAACCTTTTAGCCTTGTGTGTGCCCATAATAGGAACGGAGACCCCTAAGACCGAGTGTTGCTGCCTTACTATAACCACTGTCCTATACAGGATTATAGCTATAGCATGAAGGTGGCAGGTAGTTCAACAGCATCACTTAGCTATGCTGTGACTTTATTGTCTGTCTAGCTAACTCAATCCTAGCTGTGCTCTCTTACTGTGTTTATTCTGTTTGTCTTTTCACTCTGATGCACTTCCTCTATGTTATGCAGACTAAATCACAAGAAAAAATTCTGGTCCATGTAAATGTACCTGTCAAACCAATTTCTGGTAACTTAATCTGTATGACTGTAATCTCTTGATGAAAAAGGAAATAATAGCTGGATGCAGCTATGTCTAATACTGTGTCAAAGTCATGAAAGATGAATACAGTTTTACTTATTAAACATCAGAGTTTGGCCTGTGGCACTTTCTAAGGGTGCTGCTACATGCTGCAGAGATGTACCCATAAAAATCAAGTTCTGACGCTTGATTATCACTTTGCTTAAAAGTAAATATCACTACTCACCAGGTAGAGGGAACCTGAACCACCACCTTGGATCCCTCCAGAGTGATCTGCGGAGCGTAGGCCTCCTTGTTCTCAATCTGAGCTGTATCAACAACCACCTGTGGACATACATACACACACGCCTACATCAGTCTGTCTCCTCACAGAGTGTGTTTCCTCGCTGCCATTTATTTCAGGTTCTGGACAAGAACAACCTCACCTTGTGCAACAACTCTACAGAAATATAGACACTACATCGACACTTTTTGTGTCTAGACAAGTGTTTCAGCTGAGGAATCACTTCCTCCAACGCAATACATCTCAATATACTTTACAGAAAAACAAAACTGACATGAACTTTGGTGAAACAAGTGAAATTGCTTTTTACCCTCTGTGTTAACTCGAAAGAGGCCATGTGAGGACGGTGGGAAACTTTTGACTCAACAGGTCACCGTGACTACTGACTCCTGAAAACTTCACCAGCCTCCTTTATTTATTTATCAACCAGTTAGATTTTTCAGTAAGGATAGCACCTCAAGATGATAGCTGTTTACCTACCAAGGAAAAACCTGTCAGCCAAAAGTTACAGGCATTTTGAGATGAGGAGGGTAAATGTAATCAATCAGGCAGTGACAACAAACGACCTAGCTGCCTGCTGCTGCCAGCCATATATATTTCCCAGTTCTTTGAAAGTGGCCTTGGCTCCTCGTGACCCAGGCAACTGGGTCACAAGAGCAGAGGGAGGGAGGAGCCTATTTCCTGTATTGCGGGAAGTTGGCCTATTGTTATTATTAAAGCAGGTGTATCCTGGGGAACCCGGGCTGCCAACGGTCCTGTGAGAGAGGCACACAGACTCCCCACCATGTTTCTAAAGAAGCACAAAAAGGTCATGAGGGGCACGGAAAACGAGGAACGGCAGCAAAACGGATGAGCCCCATGTCGTAATTTCTGACATTTCACTAGGAGGAGTTGCCAGGAAGGACAATGGGACAGATATCGCAATTCTTCCTGCAAAGTGGAAGTGCGTGTCTGTGTGTTCAAGAGAGGGTGCATAAAAATGTGTGTGCATGAAAGATAGTGTATGTGAATGTGTGTGAGAGAATGTGCGTGTGTACACGAGTGCATGCATGTCCTGGTGTGTGATCTATTTTGGGGGGGGACCGGTCAAAGGCTCAGATAAGGAGCTAATGTAAAGTGCTCATCCATCACCCATGGTTTGTTTTACAGTCAGCGCAGGGCTGGCAGGCTGGATGGGAACGCTCACGAGGCCTAACACACACAACACGGCGGACCACACTGAGGAAATAAACACTGGAGCATAAACACAGTGGTGCTGCTCTGAAGGGAGCCCTGCCGCTGACCCTCCTCCCTCTGACTCTCCTTTTCAACAAGAGGGGGGATTCTGTTTGCAGACCCGCCCAGGCGAGATGTTCACCCAGATGTTGCAGGAATGTTTCTTCCCCTTTGTGTCTCTGGTGTTTGTTTACACCTCTCGGCCCCCTCAAAGCACGCCGAGAGACCTCCTAATCTCCATTACAAGCCTGACAAACAATGGGGTGTGAGTTGCCAAACCCACAGACACACAAAAGGAGGGATTTCACTAACTATGCGGCAGTGTCAGTGCAATACAATAGGCCTGTTCACATTAGTGGGCCAGCTCCTCTTCACTGCTCTGTAGTTTTGTAGTAACAAGTGCACAAGGGTGATGGGTGTTTACATGACCAAAACACGGAATGTAGATCCATTACAGGACATGTTTGACAGCTGTTTGTGTTAAATCTTGTACAAAAAATAATTTACTTCTGACAGAATACTGCAACAACTGAGAAACTGCTAGCCTAAATACACTGTCTTACAGGTGTTTATGGTGACTTTTTTTTTCTTTTCTTCTTAAAAAGGGACTATGGAGGATAATGAAAGAAAGTTTAAGAGCATCATCGGTGAAATTCTATATAGCTCTCAACTTAGCTTGACTTTTGCACTCCTTTCTATTGGTTCCATGTAATGTTGGTGACAGGAATGAGGGCTGGGAAATACATCAATATTATATTAATACAGTATTGAGACTAGATATGTTTTGGGATATTGTAATATGGTGATTTGGTGTATGACTTGACTTTTCCTGGTCTCAAAGGCCACATTACAGTAAAGGGATGCAATTTTCTGAACTTATTAAACTCTGATAATTTGCCACTACCTACTTGCTGTCTGTTTATTAAAAAAAAAAAAAAAAAAAAAAAAAAAAACCTGTGTGTAAATTATGAAATCACCAATAGTCAGCATCATCACAACATCAATATCCAAGTATTCTGTCAAGGATATATTTCATTTTGTCCATGTCACCGACCCCTAATAGAAACTGAGGCTAATTCTGCTAATACATGCATTATAAGTCACTTTGGACATGAGCATTAAAAAAAGCTCAGTATTTAAAATGTAATTTAAAATGACTGTTCTTTAACTCACCAGTCCCGCCTGGGCAAAGAGCAGCTGGACGGCAGTCTTGCAGGCTCCTCTCCAGCTGGATGGGCAGACTTGGTTGAGGACCTCAGTGACGGGGGAGTCGTCCCTGGGGGTCACACCGTTCTGGCCCAGTGCCTCCTTAATGAGCTGCAGCATGGTGTGCTGAGGAGACAAAACAAAGAGAGGCGGTGAATATAGCAGACTATCGCCACTGTCTGCTGATGTAAGGCTGACAGTAATCTTATACACATACATGCTACACTACAGATACTGCTGAAAACGCAAGAGACTTGGCTAGTCTTCATCTCTGCACAGGTTATCACTGCTGTGAGGTAAAAACCTTCCAGAAATTAAGAAAAAACAGCCTTGTTTTTATACCATTGTACCTGCGTTGTCTGTATTAAATACTGTTAATGAATCCCATAAGTTCAATGGCCATGTTTTCCCCCCAACACATCCAAGACAGTGTAATCCCTGAATTGAGGAAAACTACTAATATCACTAACACTGGAGTTTTCACTTTCACAAGAGCATTATGCTCTCTACGAGAGGCCACGCCTCATGATTCCTGGAGTGTCAGCATCCATCAGAATGATAATACATTTAATTGCCAAGTGCAATAAACAGCAATTAGTCTAGATAGCACTGGCACATCAAATGACAACATTCTGACAACGTACCATTATATATACACACATGGCTCCAAGTGCAACAAGATGTTACACAGAATACAAAAGTATGGTGCAATACTTATTACAGACAGCAGACTATTAGATCCTTCTGTATACATTCAACATTCTGCTGCTGTTTATGTGCCAGCAGCATGGCACACAGTATGTTTTCAGCAGCTATGAAGTGGAGTGAGTGGCCAACAGTGCATCTGCCCAGTGTAATTAGCACAGGAGCCAGGCAACTGTTATGAGAGCGACTATCAGCAGCTTATTCTTGTGACCAATAAGGGCAGAATCCCAGTGTAAACAAAAAGCACGAACACAGAGACCCAAAGCCTCACATGGACAAAACTGAGAATGGCTGGAAGAAAATTTCAAATCACACAAACTGAGCCAAATACATAACAAATATATCACAACATCTCGTGTATCCCTCAGGTCAACTTGAACTTCTCTAGAGAACAAGGCCAGTGAACAGAAGAAGTATGAGCCAGCAAAAAAGGTCAGGAGTTGTACCGTTTTCAGTTTGAGGTTCTCAGCCGCTGACTCGTTGAAGGAGACTCCTTTGAGGAAGTGGGAGCCAATCTGCACAGGGATGGTGGGCAGCTCGCACTGGATGGGCTGGGAGGTCGTCTGCATCCTACCCGCCTGCTGGGCCTCCGCCTCGCTGCAGCAGCCCTGCACAGACATGCAAACACACACACACACACACACACACACACACACACACACACACACACACACACACACACACACACACACACACACACACACACACACAAACACACACAAACACACACAAACACACAAGCCAAGACAGTAACACAAATGCACACACACACATCAACGGTGATAATAATCAATACACCCACATTTTAAAGAAATTAAACTGCCCCTGTTCTGAGAGTGGACCTACCTGTAAGGCTGCCTCCACAGATTTGGGGTTCAGATGAAAGCCAGCCTTCAGTGCATACTCACTGTGGCCAAGGCTCTCTAGTGCTGCTTTATAGGCCTGCAGGCAGGGAAGAAGAATCACAAACTATGAGTTCAGATACAGAAATGCATCAGTCAGGGGTAAAATGTTTTCTTCAGATGCAGACTGAAGGGATTTTTACATAAGTGACAAAAATCGCCTGGCCTTAATTCATTTTCAATGAGAGGTGAGCAGAGGAGTAACACAGGGCGAGCAATGCGCAGGAGGGTTAGGAGGTGGGTTTGACGTCGTAAAAAGGTGAAGCATGTGCTCATACAAGCACACATCCACACACTGCACCTCCTCAAAGTTGCCTCGTCCTGAACTTTTGACGGTGTGAATGGAAATCGGTCACCCAGCTGACCAGTAGACAACAGGCGCCTATGTTATGTCTAGGTTTACCTTCAAATGATGATCTGGGAACCAGCACAAGATGTACCAGCATGTGGCATTCTGCCCACAACCAGCTACAACGTTTACTTTGCTAGTATTTACTCTGCTAGGCAAATTTGTACATTTGTAACACTTTTTAGACATTTGTTTTAGGGTGCATACTGTTTGTGTTGTTTTTCTGCTTAAGTGCCACAGTTATGATTGCAACACACAGACCCACAGGCCAGCCCAGTGTATTTTATCCTTTCACATTGGACACGGTGTGTACAGCAGAGCAGCAGCTGAGAGCCACATGCAATTTTTGTTGCCTGTCTAAAAAGTCCTCAGTGATCCAGCGCAAGCTCCTATACATCTAACTCATAGAATTCTGGGAGACAAAAAAAACAAAAAAAAAAACATGGGGACAATTGGATATCTTTGTAGAACTGTTTACTTACTAATTATGTGCTACAATATTTTGGCTATGTTTTTAAAATTACATCATTACATACTTCTAATTCATAAAAACACCAGACAATGAAATCGTAGCGTGGATCAGTAACGCCAGTGCAATATCTAACAAGTGAGTAAATATTAGCCCCCAATACCGAAACTGAATCAGATCAGTCCCAACTCTCATCATGATATTGTGATATGGGATAAGCACGGTGTTTTCCTGGATTTAAAGGCTTCTTTCAGTGTCTTGACAGATTACACAGGAGAAAAATGTGTTTCAGACAGAATCTATGACCTCACAAAGATAAATGATAGGAAACGCACGCCACTGTGTAATCATAAATATCATATTCAGCATTTGGTAATAAACAAAATGAATCACTGCATTGTCAAATCCATAAACCAATGATTAGCTGAGGGGGCATAAAGGCAGTATAATTCAACGCAGTTTTTGGCGATGTAGATGGCATGACGCAACTAGAAATAAAATGAGACACATATTCACAAATCTAGTGAAATGTTTTCTGGCAGTTAAAACTTTCAGATATGATGAAAGCAAGAATTCAGCAACTGAAACAACTCTTGAGGCACTGCTGCCCTTCACGTTGCCAAAAAACAGTGGGTGGCCTATCACTGCCTAAATTATATTAAATATAAATGGTTGTCTACAACAGAGTGGAAATTACTACAAACCAAGACAAATAATAGCAAAATTTTAGGCCATGACTGTCAAGTTTGTGTTGTGAAAAAGTTAGTTCATTTCTTTAGTCTATAGTGGTGTATTGTGGGTGGGAGCACCTGTAAAGCGTTGTCAATTTTCACATTGAGCTCCTTCAGCTGGTGCTCAGGAATGGTGGTATTATTGGAGCAGAAGAGCTGCTGAACCTGGATGCCTGCCAGGCAGCCGTCCCGGCCCCTCTCCCTCAGCCTGGCCGTTGCCTGAGGGCACAGCAGCACACAGCACAGCACAGGGTCAGAGAGACAGCAGCACACACAGCTGCAGCACAGTCTCATAGAAATTACACATCCGGTGTGTGACAAAAGTCCCCTTTTTAGAAGGACAGGGAGCAACTGAATGATTAATTTTGTGTAATGATGTATTTCCTAAAATGTATGTATTCTGAAATATAACATTTCCCATACACTGCAACCTGTATCAATAATAAAACTGTTGATTATCTACAGACATTTTCAAGCCATAAAAAAATGCGAGTGGCCACTCAAATGGAGTCCTAGCCACCTCTCTC
The DNA here is from genome assembly GCF_902150065.1 of Myripristis murdjan. Taxonomy (NCBI): domain Eukaryota; kingdom Metazoa; phylum Chordata; class Actinopteri; order Holocentriformes; family Holocentridae; genus Myripristis; species Myripristis murdjan. The sequence continues at coordinate 19,789,936 of NC_043982.1, forward strand.
TGCCTGCACTCGCCAGCAGTGAGTCCCATTCCACAGCACATTCCACCGGGATCTATCCGGGCCTTGTCCCCTCCGGGGCTAACACTCTGCATGCCAGGGCTTAACAGATCAATCAACCCACTATTCTCCTCTCTGGCTCACTGTACAGAACAAAGCTCAAAATGGGCCAGAGGGACTGATTAGCCTGGGGATTAGCTAGCTCCTCTTACAAAATGGCCTCCCTTACATGAGTGGGGGTTTAGAAGAGTATGGGACATGGCAAAGCAGGTTCACAGACAAACTGCAGGCAAGAAAGAGGAAATAGGAAATTGAGGCTAGAAATCATAAACGTCTGGCATTTCTTAGGAATGTATAACAAGTCGGCTTTTCACCTCACAGACACAACCCTCCCACCATTTCCACAGCCCAGACCAGGGACACCCCATGGCTACATACCTCGGCTGCTCCCTTCCATGAGCGGGAGGCCTCCTCGAGCTCTGTGAGGGGCCCGGGACCGGTGCTTTGGGAGCGGGCGTTGGTTCGGCGTTCCTGGGCCTGAGCCAGCGCCTCTGCTAGGCAGGACTGGGCCACAGGCTGCACCTTCTGCAAGGCCTGTGATAGAAACTGGAAATGGACCTGCATCACCGTGAGGAAGCACCGGCCCAGCACCTGAAAACACACAACAGATACTGCTGTTAAAACATACTCCATCACTCCAGCGAGCAGCCATCATCATCATCATCATCACCACCATATTAGATTACTTAAGTCTGAATGTATAAGACACACACTCAAAAACACTTGAAACACTATAAGGGCAGACTGATATTTGTAGGCTTCAGTGGCTTGTCAATGCCCAGAATAATCAGGTCTTCACCACCTAACTAATGTTTTTTTATTAGAATAGGACATCAAAATAATGAATGGCTACCTCAGTGGTAGTCTGCCTATTTCAGGCCGGTGGCTGGTGTTAATTTTCACACCATAGCCGACGCCTTAACAGAGCTACACACCATTTTGTACAATCCATGCCTCAGGCATTTCAAGGCAAAAACAACTGTCTTTAACTTGTTTCCTCCCCGTGATCTCAGAAGTCACAAAGTTCAGCAGGATTCACCGACCGTCTGCTTTACAGAGGACATAGTCATTCCTAATATTTTGTAAACTCTATGTATGTTTGCAATAAGGGGACCTCTTGGTTCTTAATTGCTTTTTATAAGTATGACACACTGAGCTTGACTATTTTAACTTACTTCTTTCTCCTACTTCCTAATAGGCTGACTCACCATGGTCACATTTTTAGCATAGAATCACATTAACCTTATCAGCACACTATCCTTTAGGCTGCCCTCACTGTTGTAAAACAAATGCAGTATTCTTCAATTAAAAAAAAAAAAAAAAAAAAAAATCAAAAATAGTTGTGGAAACCAGAACAGAGCCTTCCACTGTAACTGTTGAGAAATGACACTTTACGCCTCATTTCAACATGCTGATGTCTTCAAAAGTGAATCTTTTTCTTGCCAGCTGATGGTGGAAGTTCACAGCGTTGTTGCAGGATAAAATTAGGTTACTCTATTTCAAGGCCATTATCTGTCCCGTTCAATAGTAAAGAATAATCTCATCTTTGACACAGTGGCAGGCTGCTATGTAATCACCTCTCTTAATGCATCAGCCTTGTGCATCATGCTAAAATGCATTCATCTCTTTACACACTGGTCTACAGTGTTATACTGCAGCTGCCATTGTTTGCAGAAGCAAATACCATTCTCCTATCATAGGAAAGTCAACTTTGTATTATAAATCTGAGTGCCAAGTCCACGTCATGAAGCACAAATCAAGGCACACAGCAGCCTTGAAAATAAAACACCTGGCCAGGGTATATGGAACTCCTAAGACTTGAGCATGTGTCTCGGTATTTGTGCACAATATACAAATTAAATGTGTATGAGAACAAATATGTTCCTAAATATGTGAGTAAAACAAAGAGTGAATGTATTTGACTGATTTATTGTATTCCTCTAGGTGCCTGTGCATGTGTGTGAGCATGGCTGTCAATGTGCTGAAGGTGCAAGAATGATCCAGTGCAAAGATAAAGGAGCCAGTTCACTGTCCAACTAGCAAAATAAGAGCGACATGCAAGTGTATTGTAAACTTTACCTACTGCACACAAGAAACAGCTTTACAGATTAGAGAATTACCTCCAGTGATATATGACAGTAACTTTATTTGTTTGGCACACACTAGACATGATAGCTGAGCACAAAGTGACACGGCCCTGTATGGAACATCAATTTACATTAATCTTGCAAATACACATTCAAATATCCATTTTTTATGAAATATATTCATACTGAAACCCTCTTGCACTCACTACTGAAATGTTTTCACAGATTCATACCAACTATTCTAAATCTTTTGCAAGCCCTCATGAAACACACGGATAAATGCTACTCTGCTCTCACATACACCACTGAAACGCCCTTACTAAAACACTGAAATAAAAGGGTTTCAGGCACTACGGAAAACCTCTCACCCACACTGTTAGAACACTCCTGAAACTGATCTTACAGGGCACTCTCACACCTGCCTTGTTGAGACCAGCTGAATCAAACTCTGGTGCGTTCGCTCCATTGGTGTGGTTCATTTGGGCAGGTGTGACTCAAGCACAAACCAAAACTACCAGAGCAAGACCCTGTTGAGGAAGTGGTCTCAATGTGGTTGCAAACATGAACATGAATTGACCTCAATCCTACATAACTACAGGAAGCAATGATCACTACATTACTGAAGTAGAGAGGAAAAAAAACATCTTGGTTTGCTTGGTTTTCGTTTGTTTGAATTTTTTGCCTTGTGGAATCAAACTGAACCAAATAAACACTGCAACAAAGTATTCAACTTTTCCACTGATTCAAACCAAAGCAAATAGGTGTGAAAACAGCCATATACACCAATGACACATTCACATATACTATTAAAATGCTTTCAAATGGACGATTTAACACTTGTGCATTCATACTGCTTATAGAAACAGTCTAAATACTGCTGAATAGCTCTTGTACACATATATACCAAGTGTGTCAGGTTGACATACAGTATATTGCTCCTCCCCCACTGAGCGCATGTGTTTGTCTTTGTGTGTGCGTGTTGGTGAGAGAATAGTCCAGGCTTAGAGGCTGTTTGTTGTCCAGTTAGCAAAATAACAGCAACAGGACACCACAGGCTCCACCGTGGTCACAGGGTTTTCTTTTTCAGGTACCAGCTGAAAATATCTCAAGGGGGAGGCTGAGTTGTAAAGACAGAAATATGCCGCTGCTTTTGATGGCAGACAGGAGCAACAAGGCACAGCCACCTTCATTCTTCAGCGCAACACATCCCAGAGCCAAAACTAGCCTGTGCACATGGCTGAGGCTTCAAAACCCCCAATGGGTTCCTCAACAATGAGTATGTTTACATGCACACCATATTCTGGTTCGGGTCAATATTACGGCTAAGGTAACTGCGCCGCAGCAACTGGAATATTCCGTTTACATGTTACTTGGAATGCCCCCGTGTTTCGGCGTATTCCACTCTCTTACGTAATGCGACACTCAGCCGCGGGGGGCAGCAGCACGTGTATAGGCGTCTGGTCTGCCGGAAATACAGACGAAGAATTCTTCTTCTTTTTCTTCTGTCGCTAGTTCTATGTTTTCTCCCATCGATATCCTCCGTGATATTTAAGTCTTTCATTAGCTGAAGGTGGACTGCAGTCTCCTGGCTCTTGCTGCTGTTCGCCATGCCGTTTTCCCCGCTTGCAGGTAACCATAGCAACAAAGACGCCACAGAATTCCTTGCAGGTCGAGCATGCGCAGTCGTGACTGAATATTCCGGTTCGGAGCATTTTCCGACTAAGGTGTTTACATGTCCCAATATTCCAGCTGGAACAGGCATATGCCAGGGGGCTTATTCGGAATTCTCTCCGACCGGAATATGACCTTAATCGGGTTCGGTGCGTGTTTACATGACACGTGCGCAACCGGAATATTGCAAATATTCCGGTTAATACAGGAATAAGGTGTGCATGTAAATGTGCTCAATGACACAGGAGCTGAATACACAAAAACCTTGGCGGTGAGGGAATGTGAAACCTACAACGGTAGTAACAAATGAAGAACTCATTTCTAACATGATGCATATCATTTTTTTGTTCAGTTGTGCACTCTTTAGCAAAAGTCTTAACCCCTAACTTGGTGAAAGTAATTCCAGTTGACTATCACGTAAATGTGTAAATATCTAAATTTTGTCAAGAAACAGTTCACCCAAAGATGAAAACTTGGTCATTATCTACTCCTTCTTATGTCAAAACATACTGGTGAAGCTAAAAGAGGGAGGGCAATACTTTCCTCTTTACCTCCAAGAATTTCCACAGTCAAAATTCCCCGGTTGTCTTACAGTAATAAGGTGGAAGCCGTTTTTTGAACGCTTGAACCACACAATAAAGAGGCAAATACAAATGGGGATGTCAGATTTTACATGATAGGTGACATTTTCACTCTACTTTAAGGTGTCACACATTTAGTGCAACCTTTAACCAATAAACTGTATTAATCTGTATCAAGTTGTATTTATGACTATGAAAATCAAACATACAAGCTTACATTGAGCACAGGAAGGCTACAAGACTCTTCTACCAGCTTGCTGTGGGGCGACCAGAGTTTTGTGAGTGGGGAAGATCTAGGCAATCATGAGGTAAATACTGGACTTTGGGACCCTAAGAGCAATCATTTGGCCTCAGAACACTTCCATTAAGCTGGATGAGTAATCTTATGGTCATGTTTTTTCCTTTTTTGGTACTCTAAAGAACCAGTTCCTGGGCACTTCAGTTTGTTCAGGAGGAGCTTAAACCAGAGGAGCACTACCAAACTCACTGTGTGTCAGGGGGATATAGGTTAAACACCCAAAACAGTAAGGATCAAGGATATCTTTTTTATCCCTGAGGGACAATTTGTTGTCCAGCCAGCAGTACCACACAACAATCAGTCAAACAGTAAGTAAAAACAATGTAAAAAAAAAAAAAAAAACAGCGAGTTACTTTAGAAAGCACAAAGTACAATGTTAATAAAAACACTTTGCATTGTTTAAAAGGCCATTTTATGTTAAATTACTAAATAGTGTTTTCTAAATAGTGTTTTTTGTTTGTTTGTTTACCAACAAATTGCAATTGCACATACAAATTAGTGTGATGGCATGTTTTGGATGTTTTGTGACAACATTTAGCTCACAAATTCCTTTACACTGCTACAATTAGATGTTTTTGGTACGCGTTTGTCAACAGGGGGAAAAAACAACAGTAAATTGTCAGTTTCGTATCTCTGTGTGGTTCCATACCAGCATACCATGAGTAAAATAGGACGATATACTGCCTAGGCCTCCTACCACTGCCAGCTCCTACTCTGAGACATTTGATAAATACAGGCTTAGATCCAGGGGAAAGAGGGAGATGTGAAATTCCTGCTGTTGATGCTGAGATGCTAATCAGAACTGAACCAGTTAATTATGATCAACTGTCTGTGGCAATGTCATTCTCAGGATCAGATGAATGGTGCAGGCAACACAGTCTGACAAGTAAGAGATAACAGAAAGAAATGTACAGCCTAATATTGCAAATCGCAGATAATATGTAACCCCTGCTAATGGAGACGGCACAACAGCATGAAAGGCACTTTCTCATTTCCTCAATGGGCTGGCAATGAGATCAAATGCAACTCAAAGCATTACAAAGTCTTCAACAATAATGAAATGAGAAAAAAATTAGGACAAGGCTACAGCACAAGATAATGGATAACACATGTGATAGGCTCTGCAGTATCCCACATGGTCATGGAAAATATGAGAAATAAGTCTGTAGCGCAGCCAAGCCAACGTTTGTCCGCTCTCAAGCCCAAACAAGGCAAACCATGAATCAATCAACATTTACACTTCCATTTTCTGAGAACACCTGCACTATCGCTGCTCCAGATCTAGGAGAGTAGTTTTCCTGAGACCTGGACCTATTCTCAGTAAGAGGGAGTATTTGGCTGTTATAATAAACACATGGCCATGTCTTGTTGCGTGCTATCTGATCTCTGCTAAGTACAAATTGGCCTGACTTGGTTTGTTAATGTTAATGGTCATCCTCATCCTTGCCGTGCTTTTATGTTGTTTCCCTCGCTCTTATTTCTTTTCTCAGTGTTTTTGTCGTACATTACATTCTGGGGTCATGGGAATACTTTTAGGGCATCATAGCCCTATCCCTTGAATTCCTGTTATGGAGCTGGTTAGTTGTTATGTTGTTCATCTACATATTCAATTCTAGACACAGACTCTGAAGTCATTCTAGAGGCTGTATCATCAGGGAAAAACCTAAATGTAAAGGCCTTTACAGACCAATTCTGAATTTTTCATCCAAAACTGTCGCAACATTTGTGTCAATCACACTGACAAACCGACTCCGACACATTCATCGGTCATCAAAGTTTTTGGAACACGTTCGATTTTCTACGTTTGTTCACATCAAGCTTAATAAACTGATGGAAAAAGGTTTAAACATGGTGATGGATTGATGGAATAAAGTGTCAACAAGGTGTAAACACTACATGCACAAACTAGGCAAGGTGGCAGGCCTTGTCTGTATGTCACAGTGTTTTGAGGCTGTACCCTGAATACATGCGGATCCAGTTTAAAGGCTGATCACCATCAAAACTGAAATGAACCCATTCAATTTCTGTGGTGATCATTCAGTGCAAACTTTTTTTAAAAGATTTTTTTGGCATTTCTGCTGTATTTGACTGTCACAGCAGAGAGAGAGAGAGTCAGGAAAGACAGGGGGAGAGAGAGGGGATACCATGCAGCATCGAACCCAGGACGCTGCAATCAGGTCTTAACAAGTGGTGCACGGTATCCAGTGAGCCACCAGGACCAGTGCGCACTTTTCCAATGGCACATTTTGGATCGCCTGTCAACCTCCTTGCTGCTCTTGACGCTTTCTCAGGACTGGATGGAACCAATGTTTTCTTTTTGTCTCATACTACGAATTTCGCAATGAATCTATAATAAAAATGTGTTGGACTCTGTGTGCAAGGTTTCTGTGGATGATTTTTATAGAAAAATGGAAAAAAAAAAAAAAAAACATACGAAAAATTCAGACATGGTGTGCAAAGGCCTTAAATGTTAACAAAAACATCCTCTAAGTGTGGCTGAGGTTCAAACAAATATGAAAGTGGGTGCCTGTCTTATTTGGAAGCAGGAGCACTGCTGTAAGCATGCCAAGCACAGAGATGATCACAACTACCACAACCCATTAAATATATATTGGTGCACTGATACTATCAGATAATTTTAGCATTTCAGAGATATACTGGTGAAGGCACTGTTTCAACTTATGAACCCCTTTAACAACTACTACTCTCAGAATTAACTGTACACTGTGCCTTTGGAAAGAGAAAAAAACAGTATGCAAATTTCATAGCTCTAATTAAGCAATGATTTTTAGAAGAGATGACAATGTTATGCATCTGTCTGGACCTACTCCAGCTAATGTTTCATTGTCCTTATACTGTACTTTTGATATGCTGAATTGTTTGGCAGTTAAGATAGCAAAACTAATCTCCAAATTCTAATTTAGCTGCGTGCGTTCCTGAGTGCCATAAATAAGGTCATGAGGTCAGTCAGAAACAGAGAAGTAGGAAACTATGACATCATAGGTTTGAATCCAACTCTTGGGCTATGGAGCATGCTGTCCTGCATCTTTCCATCACCTCACCTGTCTTTCCTCTAAATTTCACATCTGTCCTGTCCCCTCCTGCTCTCCCCCTCTTTCCACTGATATATAATGTCATAAAAAACATAATATTTTATAAAATCAGCACAGCCACAAAATCATTAGCAGGTCATGAGCTTCACTTAACATACGATATGTGCACACCTATCAAGAAACAGTGAACCGTTAAGAGTGATATGAAAAACACTTAACAGCCAAAGAAGTTGTTTTCCCAGCGTGTTTGGAGGTCGGGTTGAGGGTACTTGCACAGTTATCTAATGGGACTGGTGCAGCCATGATCATCTCCGGTTGTGGGGACCTATGTGTCTCCCTCTAGTCTTCGCTCTGTGGTTTAACCTCACAAGCTCGGCAAATGGCCTCTTAACAAACCGTGACATTTTCATGCATATTTGGCAGCTGAGGCACTCGGAGAAGCCAGGGAGCCGGACTCCAAATGAAAAAAGAAAAACATGCGGTTTGTTTTCCAGACTGCACTGACCTGGACTTTTGGGGTTTCTTGGTAGAAAAGGGGGAAAAGGAAAAAAGGAGGAGGAGGAGAACTGAGTGAGGAAATAAAGAAAAAAAGCTTCACATTCCACAACTCCCTAAACTCAGAAATGTATTTGGTTCTTCTTGAAGGCTACAAAGACCTCAGACCAACAACTGCCAAAAAGCATTCCTTGACTCACACAGACAAAGGAAAATCCCTTTTACAGTCACAAATGTGACAAATCTTAAAGGATCACCAAAAATAGGTTAGCATGACTTATTGTTATGAGCTAGGTCTAAACTGGTGTGTTTGCACACTGAGCTTCTTCCAGCAAATTAAACTATGGTGGGCAGTAATGAGAAGTGTGAATGCAAGTGTGTAAGTTGACATTTTGGAGGATAAGGCACATAAGTCTGTGACACATCATGAGAACATTTAGGCTGTTGTTGATAAGCCAAATATCCTGAGAACACTGTGTTGAAGATGTGTGCGAAAATGAGAAAGAAGAGTTGCTTTGCCAAGTGTTTCATGCCATCTGTCTAAAATACTGTCTATTTTAGGGACTGTGGTAGTTGTGGTCATTTCTATCCTTACTAACATGACTGTTCCTGGTTCCTAGACAGTTGTTAGATCAAAACAGTCACGCACAGATCTGAAAAACATGTTCTTTCTCTTGGAAAAAAGCTGCACAGCAACTGGAAAAAGTTGCAGAAGTTAGTTTAAAACATTTCTTTTCACAAAGATCTAGTGTGCAGTGAATGTGAAAATCATGGGGGGAAAAAAAACAAGACATTATGCCAGCACCCCCAGGATTTTTTCTGGACAGTACGTTAACAGTGCACTTGCACACTATCACTGTACTAACATAATACTGTGTGCTTGCAGTATTTTCACATAGGCTAATGTGCAGGTTAAAACATTGGAATAAGGCCATTGTAAAGTAAAGCATTAGCGTGTTTCCTTCTCTCTGCTTCAATAAATGTACCCTTTATGCCCAGGGCGAGACAGCCAGTGTGAGTGCCAAGCCACGCCGTCTGAACTTTCACAGAGTTGGGCTTCCTCTAATATTCAACTGTGCATATCCAAGACCACAGAGAGTCAGATTTACCGACTGTGGTGCAAAAGTGTTTCCTGTTTTGGGTACAACTACATCCAATGAGGTCCTGTGGTTTTGTCCAGTGTCTTGGCCCCTGCCATTTAGCTGGGGCTACATGATTAGGGCTAAAATTTTAATCCTAATAATGTCTGCTAATTACTGTGATCACAATTATTAATTATAAGTTTTTATTTTATAAGAACTATTACTTTACTTCATTTTTAGCATCTATTGTCTTTACTATTTTCAAATACAGTAGGCATTCTAAACAAATACCGACAGTATCAATGTTTCCCCTACATATCGACTGCAAAAGTGCAGCACCCATGTTGAATCCCTTGCAATGGTGCTATGAGATCATGACTGAGGCAAACAGCCCATGTAATGTAGTTGGACATCTACATTACCAGTGATGCTGAAGGGTACATGCTCCAGTCCTCGGATGCATTAAAATCTGAAACTAAATCTCAATCTAAAACTCACTATCCACACGTCCAGGATACCCTACTTTTACCCTGATATAGCGCTTTCAATATTTTCTTCACTGAATGGGATTCAAAGCGAAGGAGACTGATTCAAAACAGAGCCAATTCAGCCGACGAGGCCACAGCTGCCATTCAGCAAAGAAACTCAATAGCCCCACACCGCACCACAGCATTCACAAGTTAACAAGAAACACACTCAAACACCCAGTGAAGTTTCGCTTTCGACCCAAGATTATCTATACATAAAATATGAGTCAGACACAGCCCTAGACTAGTATGTCATGATGACATTACATGTGAATAAAGTTATCAAATTTGGGATTTGTTAGATTCTCAGATAGATTTTCAACACATACATGAATATAACCATAATTATAACCATATAATATCAAGCGAGTTAAACACTACAATTTGTCAAAAAGCACACATTTTATGGGGAGCCCACTCTGTGTCCCCGAGACCCACTCAAATGACTACCTGCGGGCCCCACTACATTCAAAAACCCTTCAACATCACTGCCTTACAAATAACGTATATTACTTTATAGCAGGGCTGGGAAATACGGCTAGAAATGCCTTCAGAATAAAATTTATCATCAGTTGATATCAATAATTATCTCGACATATATATCAGATAATTATTATGATTTAAAATCTACTTTTGGCTCCTTGATGAAATCTGAAGAAGCCAGAAGGCTCATAATGCTCCCTAGGTCCTTTTAGCTGAGCAAAACAACACAGTGTACAGCTTCCACGTGCAGTGTGTCTCCTCACTCACCCGGGGTGCAACCAGACCTCTCTATTCCTGACATATGATTGGCTGTTTGTGTGTCGTTTGTGTACCTGCTGTCTCTTCTTGCCACATGATTGGCTGGAGATAATTATTTTGAAATTATGAAAATTATGTTGAAATTTATAAACATTGTATTGAACACTTTTTATCTTTACATGGAGGAGAAATATATTGTAATAATTATTGTTCTTGTTTTATTGCCCTGCCTTATTTTGCTGGCCACATTAAACAATTCCTCCACCCTAGAATAAGCAGATTGTTCTTCTGATAGCCAATTATTCATATCAGGTGATGAAACTGAGTGGCATCTGGATTCACACTGCCCAGGTTTCATTTGCTTTCACTTTGTACATCAAACTTGTTTAAAATAACACCAAACAATGGAATCATTGTGGTGCGCTCAGCCGCGTCCATCATCCAGCCAACAGTCAGCTGACTGATAAGATGTTGAAAGCCACAGTGCTGTTCATAGCCAACATGAGCTTGTCTCTCACACTGCAACTACAGTTTACAGTTTATATCAGTTTCTGATAGACGTAACAAACATTGTTTGGTGGATACACATTTGGATGTAATGAAAAGATGTTTCAGGGCTGTTGTCTTGACTGGTTCTGATCTCAGCTTTGGTGAAATGTCCATTGTCCACACAAATGGAATGAGCTGGCACACATTAGCTGCGGGAAAGACATAAGCTTGTCTGCTTAAAGATCAACAAATGAGAGAGGTAAACTTTCTCTAATCTGCATGGCGACTGTTAGTGATTGGGGTGAACAGAGTAGGGCTGGGAAATATGGACAAAATCAAATCTCACAATATCTTTGATCCAGTAACTCAATACCAACACTGTGACCATGTTGTTGAATGTTGCTACTTTTATAAGGTATTTACACACAAGAGATGTCTGTTAAACAATCATTAGTAATGTGGATATGCTGATCAGGCAGGTAGAGGCAAATAAGAGAACAACTATAACAGTCTAACAAGGTCAGAAAATTGCTTCATAACACAGCCTTTTAATCCAGGAGGAGACACTTATGTCATATCGCGATATTACAATGTCCAAATTTCCACACAATTTCATTTTTCCACTTTTCACAATTCCACAGTTTTCTTTTCACTTCTCAGATAAGTTTGCCAATGAAAAAGACTTTTTTTCCAAGAGCCTCCTCAATTCTTTGTTTCTTTTGTTTAATACAAAGCAATACCTTTGTGTGTCTTCATGTGTGCATGTATCTATTCTTACAAAGTTCAAGTTTGTTTGAATCTCAGTGGAAGAATCAACACTGATAACAATTCATTTTTGTAGTTAGTTCTTTACTTTTATTTCAATATCTAAGGTGGTGGGGAGTGCTACTGATGATTTATTATTTCATCTGCAAGACAGGCAACTATTTTTCAAGCAAGTCTCTTCATGTAGTATAAGCTAATGGCATTGCAAAGTTATTTTACTGCTGGGCAGCATTCATGATACATCAATAAATAAATAAATAAATAATAAAAATAGCCCATGTACTTCAATGAGACCTAGGTGTTGACAGATTATGTTGATTGATGGAGTACAGAGCGCGAAAATATTATAACTCGAGTGAAAACTAGTTGAACTTGACAGACAGTGGGTAAATGCCAGGAATTAACAGACTTCATCAGCCAATGAAATTTGGACATGCCCGCAGCAATGCAACCTAGATGGTATTAACGCCAATGCTCATAAATGTGCTCATAAATAAATATCCCATGGCAACACCACGTAAACTTCCATCTGATTACCAAGGCTACCTTTTAAACTGCCTCTCAAATCAAGTTTGTGTCTGCAAAGACACCCCACAGCTCAAAAGAGCACAGATTTGCTGTATCACACGTGCCATTAATTATAGTCAAAGTAATTCACCGACTTGCCTTCAGCGTTCTTGACTGTATGCTAACATGAACCACCAGCTTCTGCATTACAGAACTCAAAATGAATCCAAAACAAAAACAAAGGCTTGGCCGACTGGTAACTTCCTCGGGCATGCTGCCCTATAGGTGTGATCTCACAATTCCATTTTATCATGATTCAATTTAATTATGATTCTTCAATTAATCACAAAAAGCTCTGAGAATCTTTCTCAGTTGCAAGGCATACGTGTGCCCTCAAACACTCACACACACACATGTAGAGCTGTCAGGTTGTTGCCTTACACACAGTTGCCTTACTGTTGAGTTACACCAGCATCACTGTATAGCCAAAAGTATGAGGAAAAAGTGCTATTTGTTGGAAATGAGGGATGTTTCACTCTGGGCTCCCACTGGATTACTTTGCCACCGAGTGTCAAATCGCAAATCTGGCGAAACTGCAGACTCTCAGCTACAGCCATGAATTAACTTACTGGTGTTTTCAGAGGCTGTATTTGATGTTATACACAGGCGTAGTGAGAATAAAAAGTGCTTAACTGGACAAGAGGCTGACGACAGTCAAGCAAAATTGCTGACATGTCAGAAATTCATCTGACCGTCGGATGGGAGGTCAGGAGCAGTTAATCGGGCTAGGATCAGTCCTCGCTCTCTCCTGTACACTGCATGGCAAACGACAGCCGAAGAAACTAAAATTTGGCCTGACTCTAAGATGATTTGTGTCCCTCTAAAATCAGGCTTGACCTGAGTGTATGCTGGCTGAAGCTAACATGTAAACCCGATTTCCTGCCATAACCTGGTTACTCAAAATAATCTGGTTTCTTGTGTGCACATACACATAGTATAGGACAGAGAGAAAGAATCAACACCAAATGCCAACAGAGGATTGAACACAAAATCCAACCTCACAGATAGGTCACACTGAACAATTAATCAAAATATTACTGAGACTGAAATATGGTCAAGTGCAGGAGCTGCAAGTTTTTGATAAAAAGGAACATGTGTGACAAAACATTGTTGTAAATAAAGTTTAATGGTGCGATAGAGACGTCCTTGCCAACAAGCTGTATTTTCCAGTTTTTTTGGTGAAAATTAAAATTATGATACAAAAATGATCATTCCTACTAAAATCGTGAATGACATTGCAACATCTGCAAAGTTAATCGCAATATGAATTTTTACCACATCGTTCAGTCTTAGGTCATATGGTTGTTTTATGCCTCAAACTCCAAACCTGTTAACCTTGCAGAAAGAAACCTGCTAAATAGTGGAGTTTCAAACGTTACACATCAGCAAATGCAGTGCTGTGACAACATTTGGAGTGACAAAGGATGACTTCTATTCTCACATCCTCAGTGTTTTTCACACCTCACCCTAAGATCCTGACACCAGCTTAATACTGGGCGTGAGAGCCCCGGCTGAGCCAGGAAACTTTGAATCACGGTGCCAACCATTGTGAAAGAATGCAGCTAAGTATCTTAGCACCAGTGCTAAAAGACAGCCTGTGGGTAAACAAAAATGATGAAGTACTTAGTGCTCGATCCCAGCACCTAAGGCTTTAGTTTAACTTATTATTTTCATAAGAGCAAACAGTAGACTAAGTCAATAATTGTTGTAACTGGTGCTTAAGTAAATGACACAGAGCTTGTCATTCTTCAATGGGCAAAGTCAACAAGGTGGCACAGGTTTTACAGATGCTAACTGTGGTTTTATAGTGGTCATGCTGTAAGCGTGTTAATCTGGGTGCGAACCTACCTCCACATCCTGCAGGCTGAAGTCGTTCTGGTCTTTGAAGTTGGCAGCCCCAGCGCTCAGCTCCATCAGCATCTTGGCGATCTCAGGCTTTATTGCTGCAGTCAGCCGGCTGGCCGCCTCCATGACGTGTTCCTGCACGTCCTTCAGTTGCATAGCTGCTTTGGAGTAGTGAGAGTTCCTGAACACGCTGCTGAACAGGTCTGTGAGGAAGGCGCTGGCCCGGCAGAACACGTTGAGGGCATCCAAGTACTTGGATATGCCCTGCTGGATGTCGGCGACAGCAGTGGTCGCGCCAGAAGGAGGGGGATGGCAGCTGCCAGGCATGCCCACCCCGGTGCCCATGGGTGCAGAGGCCGAGCAAGAAGTGGCCAAAGGGGCGCTGAGGGTCCGGCTCAGCTCAGGCATCTGGTACTGCTGGTGCTGTTGCACTTTCTGCTTGGACCCGCCGAGCAAAAAGCGACGCTTGTAGTCCATTTTACTCTCCTGCGCACTACAACAATACATAAGTGGTGCAACGGCACCGGAAGCTCCTGTTTCGTTTTGGGTTAGTTTGTTTTTGGAGGGGTCAGCCACAACCTTTCCTGCTCTTCCCAAAACAAAAGACCCAACCCAAGTGTTGTGGAACTGTTCAGGTTATGTAAAAAGACAGCTTGAGGGTTCCACCTGCCACAGGCTCATCTCAGTACGCTGTGTCGAGAGGCTGAAGAGAGATGAGCAAAGTGGGAGGGCAATGAAAAAGACTGGCAGGCTGAGTGCAATACTCACATGCAGTCCTGCTGCAGATTACAACAGACAGGCCCGGCTAACAGAACCAGCAGAGATGCAACTTCAGCTTTCCTTTTTTCAGCTTTGAATAATGATCTTTAATTTAGTCCAAGTGACACTATGGCCTAGAAAATTCCAAAGTGCACTACCTTTCCTTCAAAATGAAAACAGAAAAAAAATCCTTCTTTGTATAGCATATATAATATATATACATATATATGTACATGTATAAACCTGTACCAGTCTGTACTAATAAAAATAGAAAATTTTTTAAAAGCTGAAAGCAAAAAAGCAAGATGAATATGGGAAATAATGAGACACTGGTCAACAGCAAAGAGGGAAAATAAAACAAAACAAAACAAAAAAACAGGCAAGTGAATACTGGGCTATGAGAGGATGTGGCTTCGACTCGTCCTGTGCACTGGCTGGTAAAGGAGATGTGGGAGGTGAAGGGCAGACAGATCCAGTCTGTCTAAAATCCTCTTCACCAAGCAGGGCTCATCAGGCAGTGAGCAAGTGGCCAGCTGATAGCTTCGTCCCCCTGTCTGGAAACCCCACTGGCTTCCTGGTTTCCCCCTCCCGTCTGCTGGCTGAGGTAGTTATTACTCACCGCGGAAACAACTGTGCTTCCAGATCTCGCTGCTCTCCACGGATGCAGATTAGAGCGACAAAAGCACAAATGTATCTGTAAGGCCTCTAGGTCATTTCCTAAGGGAGGAAAGGGGAGAGACAAAGAGGAGGTCACCATCAGTTAAAGAGGAAAGATGAGCTTCATTTCAATTGTTTTTCTTATCATCCCAAAATAAAAATGAACTAGCCTTTACAACATGCCCATTAGGTGGGCAGCTACCTCACTTCATGGAGGAAGCATTGTCATAGTACCATAAACTCTACTTTGAACCAGTAACATGCCAAGTGTTGTGCAAGCAGTAGTTAGAAATTCTTGAAATGCAATAGGTATTATTTTATTGTTAACTATTTAAGAGGTAGAACAAAAAGGAGGGAGGAAGAACAAAATCTGCAAATGTTTTCCTCCACTGGGCTTTTCTGACTGACACACAACTTCCTTGCATTTCTTCACATGCTTGCAGCAAAACACCACAGTCAACAGACTGGGACAGATTATTGTCTAAAACCATCTGGAGCATGACTTTCTGATAAATTAACATAAATCAAACTCAATCTGCAGGCAAGTTACTAAGACTGATGAGGATTTACAATTATGATCTGAATGCAAAGCAAGAAAAGTATCTAAGTAAATATGATGTGAAACACTGCAAAACAGAATACCAGTTCTCAAACTGTTGCAAAATCAACTCTACAATCAGGTGCTGTGATATGTTTTTTAGCACTGATAGCAACAGTGCACTGTAGAGCCACTTCCTGATAAATCTGTACCATCTGACAAAGAAACCAAACACTTAAAATGAATAAGAAACTAAAAACACAGTGAAAAAGAACATCAGAACCAGGAACTGGTGGATATTTAACACTAGCCACGACACAAACATTAGTAAATTCTGTATGTCAACTAAATAAAATTGTATGGTTAGCCGCTGGTGTGGACAGTTTCTTCTATTTTGAAAACCTAATTGGCTGCATGGAATCATGTAGTGAGCCAAAACGCTAGCTGTAGCATTAGATCACTAATATTTTGGGATTAATCAACATTGTGGCCTACAGACAAACAAACTGTACAGTTGTTATTGAAAGTCGGGGGATGATTTCACATGTGTCTAGTTCTGCCTTAGTTCTACTATTATATTACAGCTTAGTAAAGGGCTGTGGTTTACAGTTGGACATTTCCAGACGATTACTAACAGTGTACCTCACGGAGAGTGTCTCTGACGAGAATCCCTGACACTGTCTGGTTTAGCAGAACACAGCTGCAAAAAGAAATGCTTGCAAGCAGCCATTGTTGGAAGACACTGAAGGATCTGTTGGGCTACACGTAGTAGGAGTCACAATACCCACATTCAAAACCTAAGCATTATATGACCACTGCTGCTTCTCCCTTTGCACATTTCATTACGAATGCAAAATCCTCCATTTATTTAATTAAGGGAAATTTAGCATCAAGCCTGCAGGCAGCTCAGCAATGACAGTAATATAGCTGAAATGTGGACCCAAAGGTCATTTAAGACCAATTTCAGTAACAAATTCAAGAACCAAAGCTGGCAAAAACCACTTGTTTCTTACTGCACTATAGGTAACTAAATAATGACAGTTATGAAACTATGATGGAGCAGGATAACAATGGAAAGAAAACAGATGTGTTTTGGTGTACTAAACCTGCAGTAAATTAAACTAAAAGGAGGAGGTGTAGCACAACAAACCTGCCATGGAGAGAAAAAAAACACTTGCTGAACCCTCAACAGGGCCTGCCTTATACTGCTCCAGATACAATGTAATCAGCATAAAAGTTAAATCACTGATGAAAGTTAACTTAAGAGGAGATTAGCTTTCAAAAGACAAAAAAATTGCTGATGATATAGATATCTTCCCAGTGATATGACACCCTACATGGGACACAAAACATCAACAACACACACCTATCTGTTAAGATACTCAATACCCTGCACAGGGGAGGCTACCATGCTGAGGAACATTCAGATGTTATCACGTGGCGTCATGCTGAAAACTTTGGTGTTTTGGGATTAGAGAGGAAAAGCAACCCTTGGAACACAAGTCCCAGCTTTTCCTCTGGATAACACCAGCGACACAGCTGTCGTTATGGGCTGTGCTAAGAGACCATACACAGATTCCATCACACACCAGTATCAATCGCTGTCGTTCCCCTGACCTTCAAACCTCATTTCCGTTCACAAACAGCGGGGCGTGCCTGGCGAAAACACTCCACTATCATCGCTCCCCAGCCAGAGAGAGCAGAGTCAGGGCCGAGGGAAACCGGTGACCTCCTCGTGAGGGAACAAGAAAGACAAGCTTCCCACTTTTAACCCTTATGTAACCAGGCGAGTCGGCTGACAACACATTTTTTTTTATTTACAGTAGTTGCAGAGGAAATGTTACTAACTGATTAGGCACACTATAACTAGCCCATGTAAATTTTTGTTTTTAATTGATTTTGAAGCTGAATTTAACTTTGGTAGAGTCTTGGGTTGTATGGTGACCTGGGCGTGACAGGATTTCTCATTAATGTAAACTGTGGCAGCCCGCCACTATTTAGCCTGTTACTAGCATGCAGGTAAGCATACTAGCCAATACTCTCCCAAAGTTCAATTTCACTTTAACTCCCACACGGGTATCACAACCTGGCAATTCTAGCCCTCTTGCCTCAAGTTAACATTGCTCACTTTCACATACCTCATCAGGTGCTTTGCCTGTTTGTTCAAATTACAAAAAAAAGCTGTTACAGAGGGAATTGTATTTCACATGCTGCCAACAACAGATTTTCAAAGGTGCAGTGCTGTGGCTGCATTGCGTTATTGTCTTCTGTCAGTGGAGAAATCACTATCCCTACCTGTTACACTAGAAATTTCTCTCTGTGTAATTGTTGACATCGTTGAAAAATAATAAATTGAGAAAGAAGTCCTAATTCTTTGATTGTGAGGGGACTAATAGCAGGATGCAATCAGTCTACTTGTTGCTCAGTGGTGGATTGAGAGAGCAGCTAACTAATGCAATAGCCCCGGCCTCTAAATCCCATGGATTACAGCCACAGTGAGAACCTGCCAGATGCCCCACAATGCTTGCTAGTTGACACAGTTTAATAGGATATTAACATCTGAGAGGTAAACAGGAAACCTGAGCCTGGCTAGCCGGGAGCCAACCACTCTAGTTCTGACACTTTCACACTGCTGGGCTACAGAACAAGGAAGTGACAGAGATGTGTGGATCTGGGAGAGTGGAGGTAGGCTCAACAGGTCACTGAGGCCGCCACAAAGGACACAACCTACCAGTATGTTCATTCAATTTGTGTTTATTCATTTTTTAAAGTTTCTATACTTCCTGGTGGGTGCTGCTCCACAGTTTTTGAGTTTTGTTATTTTGCTCAAAGTTTAATTTAGTGGTCGGCCTAGCCTGTTTTGTGAGCCCCTTGAGTTTTTTTTTCCCACCTTCTGTCCTTCTGTTTATCCCTAAACACTGGTTTGTGCTTTTGACAAATATTTCAGTTTCATAATTTAATACTACAGCCAAATAAATTCAAAATTCCAGTGGCCATTACTTAAAAGATGTATGCTCTCCTCCTTGGTATACCCCATAGAGGAAAATTCTGGGTGGTTTACACCTTGAACTACATGATATCACATTTGTAAGACAGATTTTCTAAGGTCTGGCTCCAATCAAAGGTCAGTGAAAGCAGCAGCCTCTTGAATTGGTGGAAGAAAACAAAGCTAGATGTGGTCTATCATAGGAAATGCTAAATACAACTTGTTAGAAAGCAGTTTCCCACAAGTTTTGGATGGACAGTCTCCAGACATATTTGACTGTGCTGAGAGTTCCCCATTTTCAAAAAGGACATTTATTATGGACTGTTGGATTGTTGAGGCCAAGCAAGAGACCATAGAGAGATGAGTGAGATTCGATGGTTCTCTCTAACTAAAGTTACCGTTAGTGGTAAAGCTGTGGTTATTTCATGTCACTGGTTAATTGTGCATGAATAAATACAGGCCTTTATTCACAGTGAATTTTTCTCTTCAGAGATGCCAGCTGCAGTGTCGTTTTCAGAAAGCTCTGGTTTCCCCATCCACACAGACACGCCAAACTGGTGTTTTCACATTACACCCTGAAGACCATTTCTAAAAAGCTCCGTTTTCATGGGTGGAAAACAGCAGCTAAAAGTGGCCGGAAGGCCAAACTGGAGAAAAAAAAGATGTTCTTTCAAATTCACCTGGCTCTGTGTACTGTGGACATGGCCTAACTTGCACAAACTGGTAATTTACTTCTGCAATCCAGGCAATTAGCAATCTCTCGACTGTGTGCCGTTTATTATGAAATCTGATCACACAGAATTTCTTCTATGCAAATAAATTACATCAAACTAATAAGATTTAACTGGCTCCTACATACTTTCATGTCTCATTTTTTATTATTTTATCATTACTTCATGGGATTATAAACTAAAATCAGGATCATTAACCTTTGTAGAGTGAAAATTAAATTATCCCTCATGAGAAAAGTGTAAACCTGTCTGTCACCCAGAGATGTGACTTAATATGCTTTCGTTCGTCTTCATGGAACTCACTGCAAACATGATTTAAAGCTGAAAGAGCTGGTCTTTCTTGATGTGTTTACACTGATAAAGAAGGAACTTGTGCCAGACTCACTAAGGAGCACTCTATGCCTTTTTAGTCAAGACTTTAACAGGCTTGGTCCCATGAGCCCGCTGGTTTGCTATTGGATTACCGCCTTTGGAGCATTGATAGATCAAAATTAAACTTTGCTCTGATCCCTTCTGTGCCTCTGACAGTATTTTGACTTCATACACTGCACTATGTTGTTTGTCTGCCCCTGAGCTCCCTCAAGTTAGATTCATAATTTCAATGGGACTGCCTTGCGCGGGGCAATAAGGCAGTTAATGTCATCACAACTGACATTTTTATATCAGGCAATGTTGTGTGTGCCTGTTTGAAATGTAGTGTTTCTGGTTGACTGAAACAACACACAGCTTTGCAGTGAAATAACTGATGAACACTTCAATACAGTCATCTGTCATGATTAGAGGTGTGAATCACTTGGTAGCTGTAGCCCATGATAACAATGATATCACAATACAGGTAATTCTGTATTATGCAATATGTTGTAAGATAATCACCTATGATACATCATGATATCTGTAATTAAAGAATAAATACCCAATAAGTAAAGGCAGGGAATAAATATGCCTCATAGGAACTCAAACGTGCCATCTGCATATTAAGTTGAAAATTCATATATCGATACTTGGCACAAAAGTATTGATGTGTCATGATATACTTTATTATCAAATTATTGTTCCACCCCAAATCATGATGGACACTGCTAGGAAAATAAAGACCACGATGAGAATGACCAGAATTTTCCATGAAGGGTGAGAGGGACTCTGTGGTCATTACTGAAAGTCACTGAGTTGATTTTATCTCCTAACAAAGCCTGTGATTGTAAAGACATTTCAAAGAAATGTTTTAGAAAGTAGATGTGTGTTGTTACTAGCACTTAAGTACAGAGCAAAGGCAGTGGTGAAGATAGCAAGAACACACCTGATACAAAGACCAGATGACAAGTGCTACAGTGTTTAAAGATAAACAACAAAGTTTTTGGCCACTATTAATGCCAGTGAGCGAAGTGGACCCAACACAACACTTATCACATGGTTTTTCAAGCACACACACCAGCATGTATGCACACTCTAAGAGTACAGAGGTAAGGCAGTACACAATACTGTGCAGTGAGGGAGGGCTTAAGGCCTGCGCAGTCTCCCAGGTTGCTTTTTCTCTGCTCAACCAATAACTAGGTCAGAAGAAGGAGAAAAAACTGAGTTTGGAAGAGCAAAGAAGCCACACCTGATAATCATGTTGAATGTGGAAAAACTCACAGATAAAAGTAGACAACATGTCACCTTATCAAATTAAAACACCGTAAAAGTAGAGCTTACTGGACAAATATTTCTTGTGACATATTACTATAGATCTCGGCTAAACAATGAGGTCAGATTTCACAGAGAAAATGTTCTCACAAACTGATGCACCTTTACTAGAGAGTGCTCATGGTCTACATTTCCTGCCTGGATATAAAACTCGACAAGCAGAGGTTGTCCCAAAAGAAGCAGACACAGCATCAATATTAATGAGGCCTGCTGGCTTCTCAGTGTAGCTCAATTGGCTGCCAGCCTCCTGTTGCAGGGCACATCGTATTAGAGATTGCACCCAAACAAACACATGTGATAGGAGAGTCCCTCAGTCTGTACTGGCATAGTGCCAGCCCAGTTTAATGTCCTTCCTTCACCAGGGGCTGCTCTGAGCTAATGTTAGCACTACTTCCCCACTCACTGAGCATCTCAGCTGCTCAGCTTCAACAGGAAGGGGGCTTAGGTTTCCTGGTGCGAGCTCTCTGTCGCCAGTTACAAAAACGTCAAGCTCCCAAGTATGATTTACCTGTCTGTGCAAAACTTCTAGCATACAGCTGCAGCGACCAACAGACAAGTATGGGAAAGCGAATGGTAAAAAGGCAACTTAGGAAAGGTACATAGGCTGATGAGGCAGTTCACCTCTGAGTTTTGTCCATGCAGAGATGGGTAACTGTGGGATTTTTTCAATGTTGAGACCAGTTTTGAAACCAGTTGCCAAATAATACCTTTTTGATTACTCTCTTTAATTATTATGCAAAATATTTGTATATATTTCATTATGCAACGGAGTAAATGAAAAGGTGTAACTATTCGATAGCGATAGTAGAGAAAGACAGGAAAGGCAGGGGAGTGAGGGAGCGACATGCAGCAAAGGGCTTCGCGCAGCACCAAACCCAGGCCACTGCAGTAAGGACTTAGACTTGATACGTGGTTCATGCTCTGCCAGGTGATCTACCAGGGTGTGCCTGGACAAAGTGCAACAATTGATACTTGTCAGCTGCATTTCTAGATAGATTTTCAAATACTGATACAGGGTTTCCCCCAGAAAACTTGCTAAGCCTGGTGGTCGGGGGGGCTCCAATAAAGAGTGATACCTCTTCTCTGAATAGACAAGCTAAGCCAGTGTACTGCTGTTAGCCAGTGAAAATAGAGCAGAGTGGCGACTCTTCACTTTGTTACACAATCTATGTCAGTGCGCTGCGGTAGCTGGAAATCTTCTGTGCCTTTGCCAGACATACGTTCATATTCCACTCAAAAACGACATTTCATTCAACTTATGTAAAATCCCGTCATATTCCGCGTAGCGGCGCAACTTGGTGGGCGTTATCCTGGTAATTTCTGCTCTGACGACGTGCTAACATCCGTGCTAAGTCGCACTGGCTCTGCCTCATCATCGAGCCGCGGCTCGGTCGGCTCGCCGGGGATGCACTCCCCTCGGCCTGGGGGTGAACGAGCGGGCTCATCGTCTCCTCCAGTGCTCCTCCGACTTCGGAAAAAGAAAGTGTTCACGTATCGACCATAAGACCATAAGACCATTGCGCTTTCAACCGTATCACCAGATGCGGTTAAAAGCTCTACATACCGTCTTTGGTATCACTGTTTCTGGTGCATAAAAAAACTATTTAAAATAAATAAACAAGGGACGCTTAGCCTGGCGGGGGTGGGCAAGAAAAGCCTGGCGGCCCGCCAGGCCTATAAAGCACTGGGGGAAACCCTGCTGAAAAATTCCTCAATAGAAATTCCCACACAAAAAGAAACTCCTGTTTTAAGAATCCAGCATTCATTATGATGAACAACTGTGAAACTTTTTAACGCCATAAACACTGTTCCTCATACAAAATAACATCTTTTTTAAAACTTTTATTTATCCAAGGAAAGTTGCCCAAACCTGCATACTCCTTCTTAGCAACACCCTGCTTTGCATCCATAAAGTTACACATAGTCACACTTGGGAAAGTGTCCTGAAGAACCACAACTTTCTACTGCTGGTCACTGAGCAGTTCCAGTGGAGCGGAGAAATGCCCATGATCAAGGAAAACTCGATGGTGGTTGATTGCTATTTGCTATTCACTTTTTTATTCACTGTCCCCTCTCAGATTTCCAGGGACCTGAACCAGAGAACCTTGATGCGACAAGCCCGCTAGTCTAACCTCTACTACTGTCGGCTATGGTCCTAATAACAGCCATTATTAGATATGCAGCCCTATCTATGCAGCTCTGTCACATCACAGCAAGGTAAGCTTAATAACTGTGGATGAGGCAGCTGTTACCCGTGCTGACAGCTCCTTATCCATCTGCCGCTGTGAAGCACAGACAGGCCCTCTGACACTCCAGCCACAGGCCTGGTATTAGCTCTCTCATGAAGTCTATTTCAGCCTCCACGGGCAAAACAGCTGCCCTACACTCCACACCACACCGTTTTTAGACACTCCAAAAGGTTCAGCTCCAAAAAAATGTCCTCCTCTACATCTGTTGCCAATGAAGCAAAGGAATGCATTACCCTGGAACCCTCTTAATGTGGGTTCAAACAAACATGAAAAAGCAGGTCAGGATGACCAAACGTACATTGTAAAATGCCTGCTCAAAACAGGACATTCTGTGGAGGATATATAAGTAAAACAATGTACACATTGGGTTTTGAAAAGCGGAACTTGGACAA
The DNA here is from genome assembly GCF_902150065.1 of Myripristis murdjan. Lineage (NCBI taxonomy): Eukaryota > Metazoa > Chordata > Actinopteri > Holocentriformes > Holocentridae > Myripristis > Myripristis murdjan. Next base: position 19,814,189 of record NC_043982.1, read on the forward strand.
TGTCTATATGGTAAGAGCAAGTCCACTTCACAAATTCCATAAGGCAGATAAGACATAGGCCGAGTGAAGTTTCAGAATCAGCAGACAGGTCGAGGAGGTCAAGCCAAATGACAGGACAAGTGCTGCGAGCAACTGTGTGACAGGAGCTGAGAGTATTGTGGTAGGCTCCGGCCTCCCCATACCAACACATAGAAAAAAAAAAACACACAGACACACACACTCGCACACTCACGCATGCAGCTGCATGACTGTGAGAAGAGAAAAATATAGGCCATGGCTATGATTTTATATCAACAGTGAGCATGGATTTTTAGCTACCAATACTCAGTGAATTCTCTGGAATTGTTTTGCAGACAGCTGCAGAAGTAGCAGTTGGGGGTAATTTTTGGTCCTGTTTCCACATATATCCCCATTTTGGTGCCATCTTTGGTTTTAATGTACTACAAAGACTCATTTGAATGCTTAGTTATCATAAAAGCATTGTTTATATACAGTTTTGAGTTAAATTAAGTGAGTGAATGCTCACCAGTCAACAGCTTGATGGAGTTGGCTAACAGGCTGGATAATATTAGGCTAACCTGTAATGTCATAACAGACGCTGTAAGTAGCTTATGGCTCCAATAAAAATAGCTAACAGGCCACTCTAACAAAGGTCTGTGTTGCCTATGTAAAACTATATTTCAACATCAGTGCCCTTGCCTCTCTCAAATACTGATATGATGCACTGTTCCAAAGAAACAAAAAAAGAGAAGAAAAAGAAAAAAGAAAAGGAATGTAAATTGAACAAATTTACGTAATGCAACTCCCACAAGGGCGAGGAACATGACAAAGGACTTTAAGACATGATGTTGAAACAAATAAAAATAGAAAATGTGACCTATTCAGAGCAGTTTCCCAAAATCATAGACGCCTTTCAGTAACAGAGTGAAAGCAAACAGATTCCACTCAGACATTCCCTCCAGAACAACACAGTACAATGAAGTGTTTTTAGCGTGCCCAACTGGTGGATTTCAACAAGTGAGGGTCACAATAAAAGGTTCTGACGTCAGCTCCATTTCATGAAAAGCCGGTGGCACCCTATGGGGACGGAAATGCCTCCCTCAGCCTATACTGAGCAGGTTATATACTGAGGTCGCAGGTTCTGCAGCATGCCAACCGCCGGGGTGCTCTATTTTTAGCCAGGACAAAAGTAAAATTTTTCTCTTCCACTTCAGGCAGTCAGACAGGATATGGAGTTGCCGTGGAAGTAGAGAAGATTAAGGCTTAGTCACGCAGCCAGCATGACTGTTATTTTAGCGTGGGAAAATCAAGCAAAACGCGCTGGAAACCACAATAACTTCAGGTATTTTGGAAACACAGAAACCAGCCTTAATTTAGGAAAGAACTCTAAGATTTTGTAGGTCTGCTCTACATCTGAAGCATATCTACATTAGTTTGACAAGAAAACCACAAGCATCGTAGCAACAGGCCTTCATAAGGGCATGACAGGGGCAGCAAGTGGCAGAGCGAATAAAAAGACCATGCTTCAACCAGAGGACTCAGGTCGAAGCACCTGCTAAAGTGTTCTTGAGCAAGAAATTAAATCCCTATCAGCTTCCAGGATTCACTTTTCTGTGGCTGACTGTGGGAGAAGTGAGAAGACAAGTTGCCTTTGGAGAACTAATGAAGAGTAGAGTATCACATTACATGAGGGTGTCACAGTAGCCTTGATTCTTGTTTTATGTGGCTGTCTATGTAGTGTACAAGCGCTCATGTGTCTCACTGGGAATATTTGACAGAGGAGCAAATAGCTGGCCGCAAGCTAAGCCTAAATTGGTTTCCCAGGAGACAAGGGTGAGATTTCCCATGCTAGAAGCCCCCTCTTTCTCATGTACAAACCCACTAGCCTTGTCCCTCTGGGTGGGGGATGACTGCTTAAGGCTCGTTTATGTTCCCTTTACGTATGAAAATTAATACGTCCTTTTCAAACGATGCAACCATGAAGGCCCACATACTTTCATGCATTATGTTGGCGTCAAAGTTAAGCAATAAATCCACTAGAGGGAAGTTCGGAGTCAAAAGTTTCTGACAACAACAAACATGACAACGATGCAGAAGGTCATAAAAATTTTCTTTCTACAAAGATGTAAATGTAGAGGCGGCATTGTAAACGGCGGTGGTCTGTGAAGTCAATAAACACATCACCACATAAGGACGGAGAAATCTTTTCTCAAATAAAATCTTTTTTAAAAAAATTTCTTCTTTGTGTCTCGCTCGTAGACTGGTCTCTAACTACTCGCTACACTGCCCCCACGATTTCCAGTGGTACTGCACTGTTTTGTTGGTATCCATAATGTCCGTATGTTTTGGGAGTGTCCTAAATTAATTGATTTTTGGTCAGAAATATTCCATACTTTTTCCTACATGTGTGGTAAGGTTCTTGAGCCAAATCCCTGGACTGTTTTATTTGGTGTGGTTCCACGGGATATGCTAATACCATCAGATCAATGTAAAGCTATTGCATTCTCTTCACTGTTACTTCACTGACTAATTCTATTAAGCTGGAAGAAGGCTACACCGCCCTCTCACAAGCGCTGGGTGGAGGAGGTGATGAGTTTTTTAAAAATTGAACGACTAAGATTCACTATTAAAGGAGACAAAAAGAGGTGTTTAAGAGTTTGGAAACCTTTTCTGTCATATTTCGAGGTTGCATGGTTCTCTGGAACTGGTAATGATATTCTCTGTTACTTTTTTTTTTTTTTTTTTTTTGGTACTGTATACCCCTGGGCATAGGGTATGTACCGTACATGGGCATGGGTGGGTGAGAGGGTATGTGTTGGATGTTTGTGATATATCGTGATGTCTTGTATTTGATGTTTTTAAATGCAAAAAAAAAAAAAACAATAAAAATATTGGAAACTGTTGGTATCCGTAAGCTTCCTGAAGCCATGCACGAATACAGATGAAATGAACACAGGGTACGGACAGGAGGCTGTGTCCGTTTCCATACACATACTTAAATTGAGCATAAATGAGCCTTAACTCTGCTCAGACGAGGAAAATAGCAGGGGTGTAAATCACAAGTTTCATCACGATACAATATTATATCATTTTTTTCAGAGAACAACATGAAAGTCTGCCCCAATGCGATTTTGATTCGATTCACTACAATGTAATGATGAGACGATATCATGTGCCCATTTCACACAATCAGTTACATTTCTATTGACTCACAAAAAGCAACTAAAATATGATCTGAAAACTTTAATTAATGAGCTCTTACAGGCAACTTAAACGAAAGGCAATCTATTGTTAAATTAAAATGGTAAAAAATAACTTTGAAAAACAAATTATTATTATTAATCAAATAAAAATAGACCTTCTGTTGTTCACTATAAAGTTCTACAATTATCATGTTTAGTGCAAATTGGTGATCTTTCAATTATGAACATAAACATTGAACAACTATGCTTCATCACCTCAGAGTTACAATACAACATGAGTGTTTTATTATTTTTAGCATTTGTTTTGTCTGTCGATCAGTCTTTTTTCCAAAATCCGAAATATTTCCAAATTGCTGGTTTAGTCCCAAGAGGGAAGTGAATTTCCTCACATTTTTCTTGGCTGCTACATGACCCACCTGGCGCTCACACAATTTGAAGTTTATCTAAAAAAAAAAATGATATGGGTTGATGTTTTCATTCTTCATCAGTGATACTGGATCACTGATCAATGGATTGTTACACCCCTAGAAATCAGGCTTGGGTGTACAAGACTGAGACTGCATTCAACAAGCAGAAGATGAGGCAGCTGGGCACCTGAAAAAAAGAGCAGACCTATGCAGACAATTCACACTGGATGAAGGGCTGAACAATCTCCTGCTCCAGCAAGCCCCCCCGCCTCTACCCCAAACAACGCTGTTCATACTGTGGATCCAATTGAAAATCCTGTCACACAAGACAAAGTCACAACACACAAGACTGCATCTCTCTAATGCATGGGCAGGCCAAACGTCATGCAGTGGGTGGATATTATTTAACGCTCAATGACTGAATAACATACACTAAAGGCTTCTTCACTTCTATGTTATCGAGACCAAAGATGAGCAATGTGCTTTAAGTTTGTTTTTTGTTGTATTTTTGCTTTCAAATATTCTATTCAAATTCAACTTTTGATCCCATCTTCATCATTAATTCCACTCCTGAAATACACATTTTACTTCACTGTTTTGAAATCTTGCCATAATCAAGCATCACTGCTGTATAACAGTTACTACAGATTTGTCCTTGGCTGGCAGCTCTTCCATCTTTCTGTTCCCCTCATGTATCAAATGTACATATAAATTAGTGTTAATGTCACAAATCACAATTCTAAACTTTGATGCAATAACTAACTTTAATAATGTCATTACAATACCATGGCAGACAAACAAAAACAAGTGCTGCTCCACATGACCTTCTTATGCCATGGAGTGACAAAACCCATGAAACCAGGCTTGTTTTAAAATTTGGTTCTACAGGAAAGTTTTAAGTTAAGTCAGAGCTAAGTGAGTGGGCAAAATCTGGCTTCCAGACAAGCCTGGGGGTCTCAGTCAAGTTAGTTTTCAGGCTTCAGCTTCAGCTTAACCAGAGCTGCAACCCTCCAATCAGACTGCATTTTCTCCAAAATTCAGCTGTCGTACTCCCACAGCATGTGACAACAGTATGCCTGTACTTAGAGAAAAATACAAGAGAAAAGTAATAATATTTTTATAAATGTGTCACAATCAGACATAGTCTGGAGTTACACCAAGCTTAGGACAAGGTTTATTGAAACAATATAGCATAAGGGCCATTAAAACCTCAGTATTTCCACTATATGGAAGCTATGTCACTTGTACTTCCCAAGAACAAATTCAGTCAATTTCACTGACTGAACACTTTTTGATTTTAGAAACATAAATTTTCCTTAGTAAAACAGATATGGAAACTATCTTCCTAAATAAAATAACTAAAAACTAAACTGCTTTGGTAGGGCCCTATACTTCAGAACTGTTTCATTTAGTACCTTTAAGTTTAAGATAATTTAAAAGGAATTATGCCACAATAGAAATATATTTTATAATATATTTTATCAGTCCACAGTGAAGACAAACTGACAAGCTGGTAGAGAAAGACTGCACATTGTTCACAAAGTTAAAAAAATGAACGTCATAATCCACTGAGCAACAGGAAATTCAAATGTGAAGGTGGTCAACTTTGCTCCTGGGAGAATCTTTCCATACAGCTGATCTGCAGTATCCAGCTAAAGTTTTTTTCTGACTTTGTAATTTAGTTTTTGTGGTTTTCCCTTTTTCTCTCTGTACCACAATCCTTGTCGCTACTGTCCCCTGCTTGATTCTGTACTGATCTGTTAAGTAACCTCAAATAAACCTTTTCATATGAAGCCAGGTTTTTCGTCGCATACTTTGTGAGAAAAGACCCCTGGACAGCTCTGCAGCAACATTTGCACAGGTTCTTTGATATGAATTGGGTGCCTGTTTTTGTTGGCTCTGTAAGCAAAATAGTTCTGCAATTTGCTCCTGGAGCCATTTTTGTCTACCAGTTCAGATGGACGGGGATTCAGTTCAAGATGAGGTGGACTGTTTGACACAGTTTTCAGCTGCTAAACACACTTCAGGTCCACACACTAACTCAAAGACAATTCGAAAACAGCATTTTGGTGTTCTGCCCATGTTACACAACACTTGTTTTTTGACTAGCATTTTCAAATTGTTTTCCTACAGGCCGTCCACACTGAAACGTGCCACAAACGCTTTCAGTCCCATGTCTAGTCAAGATTCACACACATGCTTGATACTAGGGGTGGGACTTGTACACGTGTGCACGTGTACATGGTTAGCCAATCATAAACGTTTAGAAAAAAACACTAACCGCGTGCACATTGTTTTTTCATCATGTGACTTTAAGTTCACTCATAAGCGCGATGGCATCCACCAAAAATAGAAGCACTGTTTTGGCTGTTTGTTTGAAAGAAACGTAAGCGGAGACACTGTCAAGTGTACACTGTGTCACGCTGAATTAGCCTTTAAGGGTAGCAGCACAGGCTCAATGGTAAAACACCTGCGGTGGAAACACCCGAATAGCCTGGGAACAGAGCCCAGCGTGCAAGTGGAGGACGACAACAGCAAGCGAGCATGAAGGATTTCATATCCAGAAAATGTGACAAGCCACGAAACGAAGCAATTAACAACTTAATTGCGGAAATGGTCGCCCTCGACATGCAGCCTGTGTCGACTGTTGAGGACGATGGATTTTATGTGTACACGCAATTATAAGGCGCGTGTACACGTTTAGAATTTTTTGTACACATTCCCACCCCTACTTGATACTAGACTAGAGTCTCGATCACATAGCAAATCTAAAAACAGCTGGACAGTGGTTTCCAGTGGTTTCGGTCACTGCAACAATCTCAGTATATAGGCTAGTAACTCAGTGACAAAGACATCGTCTATTGTACTGTATGTCTTACACTGTCCTTTTTCACTGTACTCAATGTACAGTTACCTTTGTCCATCAGTATGCTGAGTGAATCTATGAAATGATAATGTCCCGGCACCGACCTCACCACACACAATTACACACAAATCTAATAACTGAAATGATTCTTAGTCAGTTCCTCCTAAGCTGTGTGTGACATGTCTGAGCAAACAGTGTTCCAGGGCATAAAAAAGGTGAGGAGCCACTGGCTTAGTCTAATGTTAGGTTATGGACAACTGTACTCCATCCATCAAAATAAACAATCAAATCCAGTTAACCCTTTAATGTTCCAACGGCCCAATGGTGGGCCCAGCCAACACACTGTCTTTTAGAGACTGTAGCAGGCTCAGTTTCAAAGCCAGAGTGAAGATATCACTCATATGAAACTAGACAACATATGGAACTGATTAGTGTCTAGTATGTCATGCTAGGTTGTCGGCAAGGGGACTACATATTGCCCCAAATTTAGGCTAAATTTTGAGTCTTGAGTCTTCCTTTTGCAGACATGCCCACCTCATGCTAATTCCATGCATTCTGGTGCAAAAACCATGCCACTGTTTGCATGCAGTACAAATGTGTTGTTTTCACCTATTTGAAAATAGGATATTTCTGCATACTGGGGCCTAAACAGTCTTGGAATTGAATAAATTTGGTTTGAATGGAAAGCTGAGACTCTTGTGGATTCAATGGGCCTAATTGTGTTCATATGTGATGATGTTAGCCCCCATAACAATTCAAATAACCACTTCAAATTAGTGCGACAATTTCTTGAAAATTGACGTCACTGTATAAAATGAATATTGCGACCTCTTAGATAATCACACCCTCATGAAACTTTACAACCACAAACTAGAGACCTGGGGCATTCAGAGGATGTGTGGTTTTCCTCAGCATACTGAAAATAAGGGGGGATTTCTGAGCAATATCCAGAACAGAATGTTCACCATCCAACCACTGAAAATGCAATTCTCACAGAAATCTCCAAATGTCAAAAGTTTTTGATACCAAATCAAAGCATGAATTTGCTCAAGCTCTTAGTGTCCTACTGTGGTATTTTGGATTTTTGACCATGTTTATCAATTCTTCAGTGGTAAAAAAAACAGTTAAATTCTGCACCAAATCTAAGAAACAAATGGTATCGTGCCAAAAATTGCTTCAACAATTTATGAGACACAACTGAGCACAGGAAGGCACATATGCTTGAGTCATAATGTTCTGACCTTTATACACATAGATGAAAAAATAAATAGGTGTCTAGCTAAAAAACAATATTTATTACAGATTTATGACTATAATAACTTGACACACAGTGCTGCTTTCAGATGGTGTATACCATTTCTATTTGGCATCTCGTGTTAACCTTTTCTTTCCCCCTTAAGAACCCTCAACAAAAAAATGGGTCTGCAGAAAGGGGACGAATGGTGAGGAGCTACCACAACTCAACTATCCCCACTGGTCAAGGTTTCAATGAGGCTAAGCCACATCTATTTGTTCTTAGAATACATGTGCATGGAAGTGCGAGCAGAGTGGAAGCTATTTCTACAACCTTAAGGTAACATTTAACTTCCTTCCTGTAACACCTGTTTTTCCTATGAGATCAACTCGAGAACGGCAGCTTTCTGAGAATCTCATCTAAGAAAAACTAGCTAGGAGCCACAGACGATTTGAGGAAAAAAAAAAAAAAAAAAAAAAAACAGAACAGGCTGAGGTCGAATTTCACACCAACATTCACTCACATTCTTCCAAAAGCTCAAATGCAGTCAAAGCAAAGAAAACTGAATGAACATGTTCACAAATTGCCATTTTTGATAGCATACAGTGAAAACAAATCCACAGTGTTAGAAATCCTCCCTCTAATACTGGCCTGGGTTAATCCTCCACCCCTTCCCCCATCAAAGATTCCTCTGTGACATTCATCTGCATAATCTAAAACTGTGCAGCAAGAGAAATACTAGAATGCTCCTTTGTTGAAGGAAATATCATTCTGGCCTGTGGAGATAGCGCCAGTGCAGCTCAGGCCTGGGCTGTACTCCACCCGAGGCAGACGCAGACAGTAATCTTGTGACTGTAGGTTGACTTCCTCACACATGCATCCGGATTCAGTGTTAGACTCGGGAAAAGTGTCACTGCTGGTCACATCTGATATGGATAAATAACAATGACAAAAACAACTCAGGCCTGGGCACTGGTCTACAAGTGGAAACAGTTATTTGGGCACGGAGCTGAATGAGCTATTGGAGAGAAATGTGTCCACACAGAGACAGGAATTTTGCAGACCAAAGCTCACATTTCCATAGTGACACAGCTGTGGCAAATGTCAACATGTAGGCTTGGGCTTGTTTCTATAAAAGCTGTGTAAGCCTGCAGAAAACAAAACCAAAGGGGAAAAAACTGATAATCTTTGCCCTTTAAAAACACCTACTTCCAAGCCTGAAACATGTGTATCATTTGTAACTTAACTAAGATTGAATTAGCAGTCAAAGTTATACTAAGCCATCCCCTGACCATCTAAACTGCTCTACAAAGAAAAAAAAAAGAAAGTACTAACTCACCCTGTGCTTCATTTTTGCTACTTTAGATTTTGCATCAATGATCACTATAATCCACAAATGCTACTAGGAGACTTCTGATCCACTTCTGTGCAAACAATGTGTCTCTGAGCAAACATTTATTCATTACAGAACTCCTACATTAGAATTTGATGAAATACCAGCACTGGTAGTAAATTTGGGCTGAACCTCAGCCACTGACAAAATCCTGGTGCAGTTTTTTCGTAGGCTTGTTAAGTTTCCTTGCTCTACCAGCCAGTGCGACTACTATCAATCATGTCTGTTTTTCGATTTTATTAGCATTTTGCCTGGAAAATACTGTCAATGGATCCTGAATTTCAGAATCCACCAGCCAGGCCAGTGGCCACAGCAGATGATGAAAAACATTACAGCCCTGGATAATACTTCCTTCAAACAACAAATTGCAAGCAGTATAGAGACATGCCATTAAAATATTGTCAAGTCATTCATATAGACACTGCAAACACTACACTCAAATCTACAGTCTGTCAAAGATAGCATTGTCCCTCTGATGTTAAATTATACAGCCATCCATCTCCTGATGAGTACAAAGCTTCAGATCTCATGTATAAATGATCCCTTTTAGCTGAACTTCTAAACCCCAACGACCCAAACATGAATCATATTTCACATTATCCCAGTGCAGAGATCTCTGTCTAGACTGCTGCAGGCTGCATCCCCAAGAGAAGTGGGGCAATGATATTTAGGCACGTTCCTAAGACTGTCTCCTCTGCACTGGAGAGACCATAAAACATACTACTGACACCACTGCCTGCAGTTTGCTACAACTATGTGGAAGAAGCAGTTTCCAGAGTTTCGGTGGATGACCCAAGTGCCCGGGTTAGCTGCGTGAAATCTCTGTAAACTGGAGACAATACTCACATTGCAGACACCTAACAAACGTTATCTTAGGCGGCACGGCTGCTATCAGGCCATTCTCTTTGAATGCAACTGGAATGCACTGTTACCCAAGTATAACACTCAGATGAGAGAGCAAGCTAACTAGTGATACCTGGTCGGTGATCTACTTGCCAAGCAACTATTTAAGAATCCGATCACTATTTAGCAGGAAGGTGTAACGGAATCCCCGCAAGCGCAGTTAGCCAGTTTCATCGAAACTCTCTGATGTGACATAGCCCGAGTCATGGGAACACTATGTCGCAAGATATAAATACGGCCTTTTTAACGCCCTACAACACAATTTAGCCGGGTAGACTTTAGGGCTACCGGTGCAGCAATGCTGCAAATGTTAGAAAAACGAATGTCATAAAAATGTACCAGCAAACACCGAGGCTAGCTAACCGGCGCTGGGCTTCGTTGCATTCCCCACTTTGACACTCGCCCACTGGCCAAACAGAGCCAGGGCGCTCGCTTGCTAGCTAAGAAGCTAACGCAGTTTTTCTAGGATTCATCCGTTTTTATCGGTATGTATCCAAACCACCGAGTTACACTGTCACATCAACTCTAAACCATGCACCGTACCATAAGGTTTGCGTACCTTACATCATATTTTTGGCGTGATGGGCGATTACCAACGCAGCGCATATAAACCTCGAAACCTTGGCTCCGTTATCGGACGGGCGAACGAGCCCGGTCGCTGCTGGAGCGTGATTATCGTTATTATGCTCTCGATTCTCTTGCATTTTCGTACTTCTTCCACAATAATTTATGGACAAGATCTGGAGGGATCTGGACTGGAGCATCACTCTCTGATACAAGGCTTGAGAGCCGAGGGAGACTGAAGGAAGGAAACCGCCAATCGCTCGTCCTGCGTTAGCATAGGCGGATGCGCCTGTTTCCATTAACAGAGATCAAATTGGGGTTGTGCTCCGAAATAGGTGTTATCATGACAAAAGATGACACACGCATTGGTAAACCTATTTGAAAACCGTGGAGTAACTGTTCGCGAGGGTTGGTTGTCCCAGATGTTGCGGGGAAAAGATAGGACGCACATGAGAAAGGGTCCGTGTCCGATAATGGGCGCATTTAGTTGTATTGGTACTAACCAGGCTAAGCTAGCTAAACAGCTAAGTGAGGTAATGTTAGCTACCCAGTTAGCTCTCTGCGACACGATTCTCATCGCTGAGGGAAACCACCAACAAATGTAACCGGCTCGGCGAGATTCCAGCATCGACCCAACAACAGACAGACTCATCCCAACCAGGAAAATTACAGACAGCTTCAGTGAAACACAAGACTAAAATGTTAGTTAATGTTAAGTTAATCACCGCATCGCTCACCAGCTCTGGGCATCCACCCTCTTGACAGCGAATCCCCTGTCTGTATGACCAGCCAGTGTCAAATCAGCTACACTCCAAAAACAACACTTCCTGTAATTACCTTCACAATAAAATCGCTTCCGACGAGCATGTGTTGCAACGTTTTTCGAGTGATACAGCGAACCGGCGTAAATAGAACAAACATGTTTGGGTTTATCTTCATACAATGAAAATCTAACATCACTCACTTTCTATGAAGTTACATATTATTTGCTTTTATTTTATAAGTAAAATGACTCAACTTCCGTAATCGGTCTGACTACCGCCTGTGTCTGGTTAACTTGACGAATCTTTCTGTGAGTACAGCGGGCGAGACTTTTCTCTGTCTAATCTGAGGGGCGCTGTTTCACTGAGACGCGACAAAAGTTGACACCCAATGCCAAACTAATCCAGATAAATATCACTCAGACATCATTACCACCGGAAGCTTAATGTGAGATGTTTCTTTTGAGGTAGCTTTATCGTCCGTGTGAGAGGGCTGCTACCTCAGAAGCTTTCGAGAGTAGTATGCTGATCACATTCATGAAGTCCATATGCCTCCAACAGTAACTTGTGGACTTTATCGCCCCCAGGTGGCCGTTTTCAGGTATTGAACATAGGATGTAATATTGTTTATCAAACACTGGGGGGCGAGAAAACCTCATTGTTGTTGTTTTTCTTTTTTCCTCTTTTTCTAGGTCTTCTGCCTGTTCTTTATTCCCTGCGTATTCTGTGGAACAGCTCGCTATTTTCTGTAATTATAGATACAGTTATTGTGGTTTTGGTATTTATCTGTAGTCTAACTTTGTAATCCTAGCTCCACCTATGGACATTTTAAGTTTATTGTCTCCTTTGTGCACACTTTAGACCGGTTTCAATCTATTTTAGACTTACTTAGGTGCACTTACGGATTTTTACCTGGTTTCTATTGTATGTTGTGTTATGTGTTGCCGTGACGCTTTTTTACTAATGAAGTTCCTGACAGAAAAATAAAGGTCTTTGAAGTTTAATTTGAAGAAATCATATATGGAATGTAAAATATAAACTTTTTTTTTTAATTGATTCTGTCATTGATCCAAAAATATATTAATTATGCAATGAAGTGTTAAATTGAAATATATGACTTTACAAAGAAATGATCTGAAAATTTTCATTACAAAATACATTTAAAAAGTCTTTCTGGTTAGTTCTAGTGTCTTGAACCTGGTTCTTATTTCTTGAACTAATCTTTCATGTGACATTCACAGAAATGGGCTGCCTTTATTGGCAGGTGGTTGTGGCTTTGACTGTTGGACTCCATGCCATTCCACTCAATATAACCTGCTACAAAAGAGCATTAGCTAATTAAATCTTTATGCATGTACATATGGTTATTCAATAAGAACACAAGGTATATCCACTACTGTCTGTAATGTAAATCTCTTGCTAATGTATTATATGTAAGACTACTACCAGAGTGCAAATGTTTTTATAAGATGACCTCCAGTGGCAGACCATAACACAAATATTAAGGCAATACTCTCATGCAAAGAGAATTACAGTGAGTGCAGCAGTAGAATAACCATAAATACTGTAATTACCAACATTACAAACAATACAAACAGATGTGACATTTAAGCAGACCACTGAAGTAAACTCTCTGGAGAACATTGTGTGCTGCTGTGCGAATGACCCACCACTATCAACATGCTCTGGGGCGCTGTAGGAAAGCAGGGAGGTGTGGCATGCACCAGCCCTGAATATAGTGTCACTTGTAGGAGGGGCAAGTGTGGCACCGGAGTGGATGCCCTTCAAAAGGTTCTGTCCCTGACCTGCTCGGTCCCACTCAGCCAGGCTAGTTGAGCACGACGGACCACGGCAAGCTCCTCTCGACAACATGGGACTCACACACGACCCCAACTTCCAGAAGCTGCAGCACTGGTACACAGCCCATGCCTTGAACCTCAACATGAGGCATATGTTCGATGCTGACAAGGAGAGGTTCAACAAGTTCAGGTATTCATCCTGTTCAAACTTGCAGCACATTTTGTCTGTAATTGTGCACTATGTTGAATGTATTTGTATTCACTGCACCATCCAACAGTGCAATATTTAAGATAATAGTTACTGTGTATGTACTCAAATCAGCTTCTACACTTGTGCGTGCTATGTCAACTATATTAGGGCAAAAGGGCATTGGGAGAAAAACTGCATTCTTTTCACTTGTGAGTGCATTCAGTACATATGATTTGAGAATAAGCACACCAAAGCCCATTTAAGACCATTTGACCCATTAAAAAGGTGTTAACTACATGCTGGATTTACATTCATATCAATTCCTGGACAAGCTCAAAGAAATACCTACACAGCCTATGCACAGCGCCATTACCTAATAATATAGTTGCAAACTAGTTTCTGAACTACCACTGATATTTGAATGTATCACAGGATCATATTACAGTAGGCTGGCATACTGCTTAAGCAGTGTCACTCTTATGTTTTCATTCACTGTCACAGTCTTTCTATTGTCTTCAGTCTGCTTACGTCACTGATGCCTTTCTGTGTTTGGACAGCACAACTCTGAAGACGGAAGATGGCGACATTCTGCTGGATTACTCCAAGAATCTCATCACTGATGAAGTCATGAAGATGTTGGTTGATCTGGTAAAGTCCTGTCCACCAAAATTATTCACATTATTTCAGATATCTAGAGCTGATGTTGGCAGCTGTCCATCATGGCTGAGTTGAAGTCTTATCATTTTTTCAGAGCAGCAAGTGTGCATTTATTGGACATATGATGTTAACAGCATCATATGTCATCAAATGCACACAGGTGGAATTTATTGATTAATTATACTGTTTGATGAATAAGATCCCTCCAAGCCATTTCATTATTTAGATTTACATTTTGGTGATTTAGCTTATGCAGTGATCAGCTAATGTATGTGTTTGTAATCTCATACTAGGCCAAGTCAAGAGGAGTGGAGGCTGCCAGGGAGAAGATGTTCGCTGGAGAGAAGATCAACTTCACTGAGGTGCACATTTTTAATCCAATTTCAGCTGTAACTAGACTTGCAATGATGTTTACCCTTAGACATTTATCTTGGTGGAGTGAACAGACCTCTGAGACTGCCTTCACGCCATGTGACACAAAATCTTGTCACACATGAAATTGTTTTTGGCAGAAGTGCTAATCCATGGAAAACGTCTGCTCACATTTTAGCCACAGCAGTGATAAAATAAGAAGCAGAAGAAGGCCTGCCACTTTTCTATGTATCACATCTGCAGTGATCCTGACCAAAATAATAGATTTTCTTTTTAGCTGACACTATAACATCAACACTAAAAGCATTCAATTCCTCTGTTGTTGGCAGGATATTAAATTTAGTTTTTAGGCATTTTGTAGAATAGTAGGAGATACTTAAATTCCTAGATGAGCAACCACAAAAATCATATAATAATATGCTTGCTCTTTTAAAATTTGTATCACCAAGGCTGTAAGCAGCCAACAGTAAATAGTGCAAAGTGTTAATACATATGTGTATTATCTCTCCCTGTCTTTGAAGGGCCGTGCCGTGCTCCATGTGGCTCTGAGGAACCGCTCCAACACTCCCATCATGGTTGGTGGCAAGGATGTGATGCCAGAAGTCAACAAGGTTCTGGAGAAGATGAAGGGCTTCTGTCATGTGAGTGGAGCATGAGATTATTATCATATTTTTTTCATCCACTGCCATGAAGCTTGTTGCTTTAATATCCAGTGTTTTCATGAGTTAAATAATCTATCTTGTGACAGGTTACATGCAGCTGTCAGCAATTTGAATCCAAATTGAGTTAATGGTTATAGTGATTGTGTTTATCTGTTTCCATTTTGTTGTGTAACACAGAGAGTTCGCAGCGGTGAGTGGAAGGGCTACACAGGAAAAGCCATTACAGATGTTGTCAATGTTGGCATCGGAGGATCTGACCTTGTGAGTGCACATATGATGCATTTTTGTGGAAGAATGGATTCATCATACATTTGACTGAAACTGAAAAGTCCCAAATAGGCTTTACACAACTGTATATATGTTCAGACCAACAACTCCCTTATTTAGTACATCTCAAAATCTACTTTCACCTCCACCACAACAGATATTCCAATCGCTTCCCTGACTGTCCTACTATTCTCATATGAACTCAAGGACACATATACACACACCTATGCATACACCTAGAAACACAACTTCTGGTCACATTCTGTCACGCTGAAATTTGCAGTAATGTTTTTTCCCCCTTTTTAATTTTTTGCCGCTCCCCAAAGACCTCTATAACTTTATAATGAGCCTGTTTGTTTGTCTAACTTTACCTTGAAATGACTTGAATTTCAGGGCCCACTCATGGTCACTGAAGCTCTGAAGCCTTACTCGAAGGGCGGGCCTCATGTGTGGTTTGTGTCCAACATTGATGGGACCCACATCGCCAAAACCCTGGCTCAACTCAATGCTGAGACGACTCTCTTCATCATTGCATCCAAGGTGACAAATGTTGCATGCAGCACCAGAATAAAGGAAAAGACGTCTTAAAGGATTTTTCATCTTAGGATGAAACATGTTCTACTTCACTAGCCATCAAACTACATCAGTTGCTTACACATTCAGTTTATCCTGTAGTTAGTAACATGCGACAGCCCGCTCTAGACCTTTTCAAGCAGAAAAACCTGGTTGTGTTGCAAGGTTGTAAACAATGTCACACTCCTCCAAGGAGTTCAAACCAACGTTACATCAGCCAGCATTCATGTCTGAATGTTTTTTATATAAGCCTTCCAGCCTTGGCACACAGAGGTGGCGGGGTCAGCCGGTCCTCAGTGGAAATGAGTGGTCACTCAAAAATGATATAGTCTAGGACATTTTAGACATAGGATATAGTTTAGGATATTTTGATTACTTACATTTCATTAGTCAGTATCAAAAATGGACAGTTCTGTCCTCAAAAACAGCTACTCAGCTACATAAGTCTTATGATGTTAAGGTTACGATGTGCAATATCTTCAATATTTTCAAGGAGGCAATATTTTGTAAGTGTATAAGACATTTTTTTAAAGGAACACGTCACTGGAGACATGTTCTTTTTTAAGATGTTTTCTACTTATCTACCCATCCAGATACTTTCTGTGTGATCTGCAAGATTTCCAGTCTGCTATGATCTTCCCAGTCTCCTTTCACCCCCATACAATGGGACGGGATGGGTATTTGTTTGTGGAGCTCAAACCATTTAAGATTTACATGTGGAACTCAAAAACAATGGCAAGGATACCAGACATAATGCACAGTGTTGGGTTTGTGAAGATTTTTGTTGGGAACTATTTCCTGTGGAAGAACACCAGCAAAATGTATCTATACACCTCTAATTTGCACTCACTGGAAATCTCATGAAATCATACAGAAACTAAATGGGTGGACAGACTTCACTAGTCGTAACTGGAAAAATATCGTTTGTGTTTTTGGACAAAGAGTTCCTTTGAATTAGAGGATTTCTCTTTTTGGAAAGGGGAACTGTTCAGTTTTTTTGATGCACTTTTTGTAGGCAAATGACAAGTTGTATTGAAATTCCTTATCCAGCTGCGTCTACCTCTTTCTCATTGTCCCTCGGCAGACATTCACCACCCAAGAGACCATTACCAATGCTGAGTCTGCCAAGGAGTGGTTCCTCGAGCATGCAAAAGACGTGAGTATCCTGTTGTTTAAAACAGCGGCAGAGCATTGCCATTGTATTATATTCATATCCATCTCTTAATGTTTCCTCTCCCTGTTTCTACAGAAAGCTGCTGTTGCCAAACACTTTGTGGCACTCTCCACTAACGGCGTAAGTTTATGTTGTGTTCATTCACAAGGTGCTATTACAAAACAAATGTTTGATCTGTGTTCAGGAATCTAATTACAATTCATCCCGCCTTTCTCTCTGTCTCTTCCCCAGCCCAAAGTGAAGGACTTCGGCATTGACACAGAGAACATGTTTGAGTTCTGGGATGTGAGTGCTCTTTAAGCTGTGATGCACACTGTGTGCAGCAGGTCCTGTCTGCAACCCCGGGCTGTGATGGGGCCTTAGGCAATGACTATAAATAGGTTAGACTTTTGACCTGTGAAGTAGGTGGAATGGACGCTCTGGTCAGCAGCTGCTGGGTAATCAGAAGCCTCTCTCTTCGGCTCTGCCCTGAGAAGTATGTTATTATTGGTAGCGACCTTCTCTCTTGCAGAGGTTACTGTAAAGCCTGGGCTGCATCAAAGGTCAGGGAGCTACATTTAGTTACATTGTTGGTATTTAAAGGGTAACTCTGCCCTAATATGCCAGTTATGTCACAGAAAATTGGCTGCTTGCAGAAGTTTTGCTCTTGTTTCATGTACAGTGTGTGTTACAGGTGGCATTCCCAAAGGCTCTTGTGTCACTTTCTTTAGCCTGCTCTTTAGTGAGAAAAAGTATCAGGACTTCTGCAAAAGATCCTAAATTTATGTTTTGCAGAACAGTTTCATATAAGCCATCATATGAAACTATTTTTACCTTTTTTATTTATTTTACACCACCTCATTTTGTTTTGCAGTGGGTTGGTGGTCGTTTCTCCTTGTGGTCTGCAATTGGAATGGCCATTGCCCTGCACATTGGTATGTACAGTAGATACACACATTATTTTGCAGTCATCTAAGCTATATGCATTCATGCTATAAAATCATTTCAATCAACCTGGCAATCCGTCAATCAGTCAGAATCACCAAGTTGAATAAATGTTCACACATTTGTCTTGCTGTGATTCATGCTGAGACATGCTGAGAATTTACGCCTCATCACATGCACATCACAGGACATCACATACAGGGCAGAGGGACAGTAGACTGTAAATATCACTCCGATTTGTATTGATTCAGTCACATCCACCAATTCCACCGTTTCACTGTTCCGTCAGTCAGTTGATTTTTCTGTCGCCTGTCCCCTCTCCTCATCAGGCTTTGACAACTTTGAGAAGCTTCTCTCAGGCGCTCACTGGATGGTAGGTACTCCAGGGTGAGATCACTGTACGCGTTTTGTGTGGGTTGTGTAAGATTACGGCATCTGCTGCAGATTTACACTTGCCACAGCATGATACAGGATATGTGAATGTGTGTAAATGTGACATGAAACCCTCCCCTGCAGGACAACCACTTCCGCACTGCCCCTCTGGATAAGAACGCTCCCATTCTGCTGGCTCTGCTGGGGATCTGGTACAACAACTTCTTCCACGCTGAAACCCACGCAATGCTGCCCTATGACCAGTACATGCACCGCTTCACCGCCTATTTCCAACAGGTGCGTCTCATGCACGTCTCTGCAAATAGCCAAGAGACACAAAAGAATCATTCAAGACATAAAGGGAAAATACACCCAAAAATCAGTTACCACGTACAGATCCTGGACTGTGTTGATTTGTGAGAAAATGAACAAATCTCTCTCCAGCAAGAAAGAAATCTAATAGCACTTTCACAGAGCAAAATAAAAACAGAAATGAAATAAGATAAAAAAAAAAAAAAAAAAAAGTTCCATCAAAGATAACAAAATCATGAATATTTCATAAAAGAAAATCTATGACAGTTTATTTTAAGAAGCGATTCAAAAGATGATGCTGAAAGAGCTTGCTCAGTGTGCTCGGGCAGGGTGCTCCACATTCCCCGACTTTGTGGATACAGTCACAATATGAAGGATTTTAAAGGGATGCAGACATGTTGATTATTTTATGGCATTACAATAAAACAACTCAGTTGGGTGTTAAAGCAATAAAAACAATAGATATTATGATTTGACTTGAAACACCTGCTGTAACAGTAATTATCGAAGCGTATACATTTCCAGTATTGATCCATGTTTGCACAGAGAGGCACTGAAGAGTGTTATTTCCATAGGGTGACATGGAGTCCAATGGAAAGTACATCACTAACCAGGGGTCACGTGTGAACTACCACACTGGACCAATTGTCTGGGGAGAGCCAGGAACAAACGGACAGCATGCCTTCTACCAGCTCATCCATCAAGGTATCATTACCAAAAATTCACGATTCAGTGTCTACAAACCAGAGGGTATGCGGCAAGTTACACCAAGTTCAGCTAAATTGAAAAATAAATAGAAGTGTACATTCATAGACTCCCAAGCCACATATTTTTTGACTGTTGGAAACTAAACCCAGCATCTACTTGTATTTTTCATTTGCCACATTTTTAGCTATGATTTTTTCATAGTTTGTTGTGTTGACTGTCAGAGGTAAAGATCCCAGATTGCCTATATGCATGTACAGAGCAAATGAGTAACTAATGCGGTCCAACTGTGTTCAACACAGGAACTCGCATGGTGCCTGCTGACTTCCTCATCCCAGCCCAGACCCATCACCCCATCAGAAACAGCCTGCACCACAAGGTACTGTTGCATAATACTGGACAATCTTAAAGAATAATCTACCTAAACCACTGTTTCATGGCATTTAGGTGTGAGCTAGTAGTCTAGTGTGTACACAGGTCTATGGGCATCCTCACCTCTTCACCTAACCTCACATTTCATGAATCATTATATGAGCCATGGGGGTCTTTGGTCCCTAAATTGAAAGCTTCTGTCCCAAATAATAACTTTAAGCGTGATGGTGCCAGTAATACAAATTTAGTTTGAATAATCCAGAAGAACATGTATGTATACTTTGAAAACTTGGATGGCCTGGTGGAAATAGACACCATGTCTCAACTAGAAGGTCATGAGTCACTGTGTCTGAGGCCGTGTGTATCTGATGTGGCTGCAGATTTTGCTGGCCAACTTCCTGGCCCAGACAGAAGCTCTCATGACCGGCAAGACCACAGAGGAAGCCAGGAAGGAGCTGGAGGCCAGTGGCCTGAGTGGAGAGGCTCTGGAGAAGATCCTCCCACACAAAGTAAGTCAAGACAAGGCAAATATGAATTCTAAACACCCTGCAGATAGCATCGGTCCTCTGTGGTGTCGGTCAGTGTAACAACACATAGAGGAAATGTTTCTCACAATGAAAGATTTCAGATCTGTTTCATATTTAGATATATATCAAATACGTATACAGTGGTATAAATTTCAAAATATATTTATGTCAAGTCTTGATCTAGCCCTTGACTGTACGCATGTATCCATAATGCTGTAAAATGTACAGCTGTAACATCCTACCTACAATTACATGCCACTTTTTTTTTTACTTGACTTTCATTTCTATTATTATATTGCATCACTTGCCCTGATATGTGGTGGATCTTTGAGTTTATTTCACTCTGCCTTGGTGCACTTGATAACTTAATATTGAATTTAACGATACTAGCCTCTCTCGATACTAGCCACTCTTGCAAAGCAAATGATATACTTAGTGTGTGAGATAAGTGTACATTAAGTGCAAATAGCAGAGTACATGTGCTTATTTAAGGGGTTACTGCCCCCCAGTGGCCATAATTATGTAACATATAACAATCCAAACTTGAATCCAAGGATGAATAAACTGATGATGATCAGTTACTGTGAGATGACTCACTATTTATTTACTTTGTTTATTCTATTTGTAATTCTGTTTATTTAATCAAGGTCTTCCAAGGAAACAGGCCAACCAACTCAATCATCTTCAAGAAACTGACACCTCACACTCTCGGAGCACTTATTGGTGAGAGCAAACCTCAGATCACATAACTTGCACCCTGTGATGCTGTGTTCAGTTTTATGAATTTAAACAGAAGTGGTATTATTAGTAGCATTTTATTGATCCCACAGTTGGAAATTCCACCCCAAGCGACACAATGCACAGATGAAAGTGCAATCGGTGCGATCAACCACTTCACCCTCTTTGTAGACAGTTCTGTGTTGTATTAACGGCTCTTTCCATTGTTTTACAGCGATGTATGAACACAAAATCTTTGTCCAGGGTGTAATGTGGGAGATCAACAGCTTTGACCAGTGGGGGTGAGTAAAACACTGACTGATATCAGATGTTTCTGTCATTGTCCACATCTATTTGCCCTTCTTCAGATCTAGTCAAGGAAAGCTCTTGAAAAATGCACCTTTTTTCTCACAATTTTTACTCATCTTTATGTTTTCTCTGCCTCTCTGCATCACAATTCCTACAAATATGTCCATGGGCTATTTTACAAGTACATGAATATCTAGATACTTGCAAAATGATTTCTGACATGAAAGCAAAATTAAAAGGATTTAGGTGTTTGAGAGTGAACTTGTTTATTTCTGATTAAACCCTGTACATTTCCTGTTAATATCCAATAAACTCAGCCTATTCTTGCTCTTATGATTCCTCTGTGTCTGTCTGCATTGCTTTCCCCTCCACATCAGAGTCGAACTGGGCAAACAGCTGGCAAAGAAGATTGAGCCTGAGCTCAAGGATAAGACAGAAGTTCACTCCCACGACTCCTCCACCAATGGACTCATCAACTTCCTGAAGAAAAACTTTGCCTAAGAAGCTCCAACAACGTCCAGCACTACCCACCTCATCAGCTCACGAGTGTGTCCTAGCTGCAGGAGACTCACAGAAGCAGCTGGTCACTCCCACGCAGTTGAGCAGAAGCACTTTTTATGTTTATACTATCATTATGAGTACCGTGACTGTCTACAGTGCCATCTTTTCTATGTTTGTGAGTTTACCACTGTGAAGGGAAAAGCTGCTGTGTTTGAGCACCGTGGAAGGAGGTGGGGTGAATATGATCTCACTCACCTCTCCACCGTCAGAGGAATGTAGCTTTTGGAATAAATCTCTTTACACAAAGTCAGTGTCTGTGTTGTTTTCTGGCTGACGCCTTCCCCTATGGACAACAGTTAAACTATGATCTGAGTACACACTGCGCAAGAAAGAGCACACACACAATATAACAAGATAATCTATCTCTGGGTGTGGAAAGAAAATGTATCACAGTCTTTCCTCCTTCAACAGCAGCCACTGCCTTTGAATAAGCCCCCTTTGAGCGATAGTTGCTGCAGTGAGGCTGCTCAGTGTGCAGCAACAGAGGAGTGTGGCTGTTCTGGTTGTATGATTGAATGGATGGAATAACTGTATGAATGTGCCAATGGAGTGAAAAAAAAAAAACATGCATTCTCAGCAGAAACTTTTACTAAATAAAGGTAAAAGAAGACATGAATAACTAATGAAAATTTGCGTGGTTGACTATCTGTAAGCAACAGGTCACTAGATGGCATTAGAGTGCCAGATATATTTGGTGGAGCCCAAACACGCTACTCGGTAATCTACTATTTATTCAGTGGAACATAGGGTCAAAGGTCAGTCCATCTGCTCTGTTCCCTCCCCACAAATCCCCAGACATCACAGCATCCATTTAGAGAGCCAAACAAACACCAGACCAAAACAGCATCTGGAAAACTTCATGTGACCAACCATTCCTCACTGTCAGTCTGTGCCCCTAATCATCTTTAAACGTTTGTTTGTTGTATGTTTAAAGTCTTCAAGATAAGGCTGTCTCTGAGTTAATGATCGTACATCAAATATCATAAGGGTATAGGAAAACAACAGATCATACAATACAGTCACACCTTTAACTACAATACTCTAAACGAGGCACACATGCACACATTTCATCTCTTCCTTGTCAAAACTGCCGCTGGGTACAATTACTGAGTGTGCATGAGGACAAACAGAAAGTAAAAAAAAAAAAAAATACCAGACTCTAGACGCGGCTGGCTTTTCAATGCTGTTGCCAGGCAACAATACTTTACTTCAAACATAACTTGGCCTTTTTATTTCTGGCTCTGAAACAAGATAGAGAACAAAGTGAATTTGGCTAAGGATAGAAACCCTGCTAATTGACATGTTCAGGATGATTAACAGTAGGCATGTTGCACACTATTGGCAGAGGGCCCTCCTGTTCAAAGAACATACTGTTTCCTGTTCCATTATACCACCAATACAACACTGATTTTCAAGTATTGGCTTCATTCCAAAGTGCTATGCATATGTATTTGAAATTAAATAAATAAATGAAATAACATTCTCTGATGTTGACAATTTACAAAAAAAAAAAAAAAAAAAATCACAATGCCATCCAGTCATTTTCCCAAAGAGGGCTCAATGACTTTCTGAATGAAAGTCCTCTATTCAGGAGTATCAGAAATGTCAGAGCCATGGAAACATAGTGAAATTCACTGGTATTAACTGGAACCCACCGCAGAGTTATGACTCTCTTTTCAACTATTTAAGCGAAGTGGTTGAGAGCTCAACTGAACAAACAGTAAGCAAGCAAGCATGAGGAAATAGGCAACCAGGGCTGCGACAGGAGGTGAAAAAAAAGCTCAGTTTTATTTATTGGAAAGCAGAATCAAATAGCATGAAAGTGTGAAAAAGGCCCTGTGCACGTTCCTGAAATGTTTGTAGAACAATGGCGCTGCATACCCTCACATTCCATTTCATGCTTTATTGGTTGGGCCTGTCAGTCATTTTGTCTCTGGCCTGTTTAAGAGCTGCCCCCCTGGCTTGATCAGGGTCCCAACCTGCCCCAGTGTGGTGGTTGCTATGGCAACGTCACCCCCTGCCACTCCGAGTACACAGTCTCAAGTTCATGGCGGTGTCAGACGGAGAGCAGGAGCGGGTTGGGTATACTTCTTAATCGACAATATAGGCCTAAATACGCCGTTGGGCTCTGCCCATAGAAGAAGAATCCTCTGACATTCCTGTTCTCTTCTCCATGCATTTGTATTCATCGCAAGCAATAGTACAAGCCTCTCTGGAAGTATTTTGAGGTCAGTATCCTTGCATGTAAACAAGCTAGGAAGCGGAGCCTCAGAGGAGAACAGTGCCCTACAGGTCAGCAGCCAGTCTTAAAACTCACTTGAACTTCATAGGAATGCTTTTAATCTGCTTGCAATCAACTATCCTCGCCTATGG
The DNA here is from genome assembly GCF_902150065.1 of Myripristis murdjan. NCBI lineage: Eukaryota > Metazoa > Chordata > Actinopteri > Holocentriformes > Holocentridae > Myripristis > Myripristis murdjan. The sequence continues at coordinate 19,838,386 of NC_043982.1, forward strand.
GGAAGACATTCTCTTAGGCTAAACATTAGCCCTGGAAATGGTTTTGGGTCAAACACATGACTTCCCGCCTCATATCTAATCCAGTGGATGATTATTCTCCAGTTCCCAGTTTAGAGTCTGTGGCTGCCATTGACAGCAGTGACACAGGGACCCTGCAGGCTGTAAGAAAAAAAAAAAAAAAAAAAAAAAGGAGCCATTGAGTCAGACCCGGTTCCATTTTTCCCACGATTACTGGAGTTATATAAAGATTAACTAAAGTGCGTGGGCAGAGCTCGTCATACTGGCAGTAAAGGAGCCAGCAGCCGTCCCATGGGACAACAGAAGCTCTGGGTGGCTCCTCTGTTGCTCAGGCTCTCTGTCTCCCTTAAGTTTAAGTCTGCTTGGATCTCTATTAGCTGGAACCATCTTGATGTGCGTTCCTGTTGGGACACATGTAGAAAATGCAAGCAAACAACACATTATACACTAGTTCCCCAAAGCTGAACAAAAAAGACTCCTCCATGAACAATTACTATCAAGACTGAGCAAGGCAGTTACTAGTCAACTGAGAAATACAGGTGTTTTTTTTTTTTTTTCTTTTCTTTTTTAAAGACCTCTGTATTTATGTATATCACAGATCAGGATGTTGTCCTTCTTTCACTTCCAATGAGAACCTTGCGTCTTCAGCGTTGGTGATTTTCATGTTTTAACTTCATTTGAGTATTAGAATGTGTTGCAATCCTTGGGAGCAAAATGAATTGTATAAACTGAAAAATTGTACAGTCATCAGCCCTGAGAAAAGCCTTTTTTTCTTTGCTTCTGAAAAGTTGATATTATGTATGTACAAGGTTTTGGTTGGACAGCAGTGATATACATATTCATGTACTCAGAAATGACCATTGATACTTACATGGGATGATCCTGAGCTCAGACAAGAATCGGAGGTTTCTTTTTTTCAGCGGTTCACCTCTGCTGAATAACCAGACACCTCTGCTTCTTTGTCCTCATGGGATGCCCTGGATCAATTATTCCAGCCTTGTGGGTTTTTGTACGAAGATATTACTGAATTTAGTAACTTTTTGTGTTTGTCGTCACCCCTGAATTCAGAGATACGTTGATGATCTGCCTCTGCTTTTAAAAGCATCACAGGCTGGGGGCAGAAAGATATCTCCCACCCTGCACCTCTGCTTCATCGGAAAGTTTTTTCAGGAACGTTTCAACCTCTGCTGGTCATCATGTATCATAACATCACTACACAGCACTCTGGTTTAAAGGGCCAATCCAAGAGATTCATGTATTTTTTCATTTTAGTGAGATCTTTGGTGTTAAGTGGTCACTGCTGTGGTGTGCACTTTCCAGCGAGCTCCTGTCAGCTAAACAACTTTGACTCTCTCCTCTTCCTCGGTTTTTCAGAGATGGGGTTTGAGTTTCTGTAGCCGTTGACCTTGTCTTTACTTGGTCAGCCATGGTGGCTATCACTGCTGATGCTAACAACCCAATTATTGTATGAGCTTGCTGATTCCAAACAAACCCATGCTGCTGCTAGCACCAACATAAAACACGTCACTTGCTGTGTGAAGAGGATTTTGCATGGTAATGATCCTACCAAATACCAAGTAATGTAAAATCTAGCTAATGTACCAGGGTGGCTACAGGTTGACACTCTGTTGTGTTAAATCATTCAGCAATGGAGAGATGAAAAAGAACATTTATGCATGAAAATGTCACAGATTATCATTTTAAAGCTCAGCTGTACAAATACATTTGTCCATGATGTGAAGAATCAATTGGTTCACAGAATTGTTGCACTCGGAGATGTGGGAGGTAGATTTTTTTTTTTTTTTTTTAATGTGTGTGTGTGTGTGTGTGTGTGTGTGTGTTGCAACCTTTAGGGGACACACTGAGGTGTCAGTAACCAAAGATTCAGAGTGTATGAGGTAATCCTGTGGCGAGCATATTTTCACTCCATTTCCTGGCAGTGGGTGAACCTGTGTGCTCCGGAGGGAAGGTGTTCTTTTGTGAGGTGTAACAGAGCTCACCTCACAGCGGGCCCCCTGGGACTCCACTACCTCTGCACAGACACACACACACACACACACACACAGCTCCCTGAGTCACAGGGTGGAACCCTCACACACATAAAGGGCGCTTTGTGCCCCGACTCATGGAGCTGTCAACCAACACCGGAGCGCTCCTCTGACTGAACACCACTGTTCAGGATTCAGGAGAGCTCTGCCAGTTCGGCTGACCGGGCTTTTATGCTCTCCTATGGAAACTGTAATCTACATCTGTAACTATCTGTATACCCACGGCGTGCGGATACCACTGTACCTACTGTGACTGCAATATAATCAGGGGGACAAAGTGGCTTTATGGTGAATTATCTTTCAGTTGCTGTCTCAGCCACTGTTAACCCTACTAGATCATTCCTTTTACCTTCCAACACTTATAAAGGGAGTATAACTTGTGGTATTTCCAAATAATTCCTCTTGGGAATGGAGCCAAAATGCGGCAGTGATTTTGCAAGCATGTAATAAAAAGTGAGACCTCTACTGTACTGCAAATGCCTCCATCCGCACTGGAAAAATGCCAGAGTAATTAGAGTTTGAAAGCCAAATATTCACCTTGGGGATCTGACAAAAGGCGACAGTGGTGCCAGTGGTGTAGTATTTTCGATCTCTAAAACCAGCTGCGCATGTGGAGGCAGCATTGTTAGCAACATGGCGAGCTGCTCTTACAGTGTGTTGTTTAAATAAGAGTCGACACCGGCTCAGCGGAACCTGCCTCAGGCACCAGCCTCGCTTTCATCTCCACTCTTTTGACTTGCAACCAGTGTGTGAGCTCTGGCAATCTCCTCCTGACTTCCAGGGCCTCTCACTACCTTCCAGGATCGCTGTAGCTTTTGTTACTGACTTCACAGGCAATTTGGGATTTTCTCATACTATACTGTTCTATTTTAAAGTGAGAGTAGAAAATAGCTACTGTACATCCTATCCAGAGCTGTAGTGGGCCATGCAGGGCAGCAGTGGTAGAGTAAGTCTTTAATATCTACGGTGGGCAATTTGATTTACAGTCAGCAGTCTTAGCACCATGCACCATGGTAACAACAGCGATAACAGTCACTGGTATAAACTCATTCATTCACCTAACCTTATAAGAAACAACAAAATACCAACCATATACATGTATAGTACCGCAGAAACCATGATACATCACCTGGAAGTGGTTACTGTTCCTACCACTTCATAGTATAAGTAATTATTCATACCAAATGAACACAAAAGCAATAGTGACAGCGGAGTAGTGTTCAAGTTTACAGAGGCAGGTGTGTGTTTGAATATCCAGACCAGCCTGGAAAGCCAGGTTGATGGTTACTGAATAAGAAATGTTCTTCCCTTCCTGTTCTCTCGCCAGGAGGCTCAATCTCCTAAACTGGCTTCCTGAAAGTATAAGGGCAGCAGATCTATTTCCAGGTTTATTTAAAAATCAAACAAAGATCCTTTGTCATGTTATGGTCTTTTATTGGGACTGATCTGCTGAGTCATTTTTGTCTGTTTAGATTGTTTTTTCTTCTGCTATCTTATTCTACTGATCCTGTGAAGGACTTGTTCTTTTGTGTGTGAGACTCGAATTATTACTGAAATATCGGTGTGAGTGTGCTAAAGTCACAATGAAATGAAAGATAACTTTTTAAACCTGTTAGCCATTTTTCCAGTGCACATTATTTACTGATTTCACAATAAATTCAAAGGAATTTACTCAATTACCATTCTTTGTTGTTGTATTTTATAACAAAAATCCACTTACCTCTTCTCCCTGGGAAACAGTGCATCTTCAGTGGTGGAACGAGCCAGTAGGTGTATGAGCAAACATTATAATGAAAAATAAAAAGTTTCACATTTTTGAAAATGACACTCTTCTCATCAAATAAAACTCACTTTCTCTCCCTAACTGATTGAGAGATGCCTTCCAGTGTTAAGTCCTGCCCCAGTAACCTGTTTCAATAGGAAATACATCAAATTATGAGGCAAGGTGCTTTCAAAATGCTGCTTTGTTGTGATTTTAATGTGTGTAGCCCTTCCTCTTCTCTCACAAGTTGTCTCTGAGTCCCAGTGAATGCACCCCCCACCCCCCACTATTACCAAGTTATGGAGCTGTAATGTAAAATGTTTCCTTTAAATGTCACTGAGGTGAGAATGTGAAAACACTTCAGCTGAAATACGCTCATAAAGGACAGAACGCCAACAATGTACTCACAGTCAGTTTTACAATGCCAGCTACACTCTGGAGAAGGCGTCCCACAGCCCTGCAGGACGGTGTCTCTGCGACACAGTCATAGTGACTCGGACAGCCCTCAGAGGGTTTTGCTTATCGGGTGGTATTACGTCTTTAACAGGGATTCACACTTAAGAGATTAGGAGGAGCATTACTGTAATCATCCTACTTTATGCTCCAATTAGCGCAAATGTCATACAATAGAGCACCACAGGGGTGCGGTCTCCTCATTCATCTAGACACCCCACCAGTTTTATTCATGTTGTAAAACCTACAGAGCACTTTAAAGCTGATTAACCAAAGAAACGTGGACAGGAGAGGAGCAGGAGACTCGAAAAATGAATGAAAGATTTAAAGAGTTGCACAAGATCTAAGATGGGTTTCTCAAGAATTATTCTCTCAGTTCTGAAATTGTGTGTCTCTAACTCAACAGTTTTGACAGCTCAACTACTACTTCTTCACCCTGAGTGTGTGTGAATGGGATATCCACCTGAGGAAAGTGAAACACTTAACAGTGGCTTGAATATGTGAAACCAAACCAAATTATGGTTCATCAAACTCCCTCTATTCCTTGGCTGACAAAAGGATGAAACTATATTTTGTCTTCTATATTTTGAACTTGAGTTTGTTACTGAGTTTCAGAACTGACTTCTTCCATTCAAAACCTTGACAAATGCCATGGCCACTACCCCAGTTTGTTTATCATCGTGCCTGGGTGGTATTTCCAGTAATGTTTATGTACTGGAGCAATGTGCCGTCAGGGTCAGCACCAAGGGGAATTGCCTTGTCAGTGGCTGTTTTTCCGGTGACTGCTGAGCACTGAAGGCACAGTGCTACGTCTTTGTAGGTTTTTGTGTTTAAAATTCATGCTGTCTTATGTAACTCAAAATGTCTCTGCACCTTGGCTACCAAGACAGTATCATCTGTATTTATTACATTTTATGAAAAGAGGGTTTCTGATTTTGACATCTCATTATCTAGCCATCAGTGCAGAGTGCAGTGCTGGTCCTCTGGAGGACAGTCCCATCAAATGCTACAGGGTTGCGTGTATGGATGTAATTATACAACAGGCTCGGACTATCCCTGATCAGTGGACGATATCAACCCAGAGCAAAGAGTGTATATTTTAAGCATTTAAAGTAGCTGATGGTCCCATTCCAGATGGATTTGGAAGGAGGATCCCTCCTGTGAGGCCCTTCCCAAAGTTTCTTCCATCTTTTTTCCTCCCCAAGTGAGGTCATCCTGGGAGTTTTTCCCTTGTTCTCATTGAAGGTCTAAGGTTACGGGAGTGTTGTTTTCATTTATCATTTATTTATATTTATGATGTGGACACTGACTATAATAAAAGCCTACACAAACAAACTAACTTCAACTGATAATATTCTTGTGATCACAGAATGATCATATAAACAAGAGATGCTTAGGAGAGAAACTAAGAGGTAAAAGAGCATATCAAAGGACTTTAGGCGATTTAGCAGGGAGGTGATATGAGCTACTTCTTGGAAAAATGAATTTAAGCTTAAGACAGATGATGGATCTTCCATTCCATGAGCAGGCCAATAGGAAGCGACAGCAGTGACGTGGGCTCAGAGGAAAAATCACCAGATAGACCAGCCCGGCCATGGTCACAGTCATTCTTCACTGGTCTCCATCTTATACATATAATAAACAAGCAGTGACAAATAAATGTCTGTTTATTACGGCAGCCTGGGGAATCATCAGGTTTAGAAAATAAACACCAGTGTCCAGGAAAATTCTGGTTTAAAAATATATTAACCTCTGCCAGTAGAACTGAACTGGGTTGTTTTTGCCCCATTCTGTTTGTCTGTTTCTTGGCAGTATATGTCTAAAAGTTAGGAAAGGAAAGGGAGAACTGCTTGACTTTTCACACTGATTGGTCAAGGTGGAGCACAGCAGTGGGTATGTCTTCTCATAAAAATGCATCTAACTTCTGAACAGAGTCATGCAACATCATGAAACCTTGCAGAAAGGTTGCTCATGTGACACAATTGGCCAAAAACAGGGTGTGGCAGTTGCTGTGGTTACCTTTTCTTGAAGTCAAATGTGGAATTGGCATATTTTGACGCCTGCATAGTACTGGTGGATGTATGCGCTCCACTGAGTGCTGTCTGGTTAATGCATGTTTTTACGGTTGTTAGTACATAGCTGTGTCTGTGCCCGTGTTGTTAGGAAGCAGCATCAGAGCAAACATCACACAGCCATAGCAGCTTTACTCAATCTTTTCTCGGCTTTTGAAATATAACTTGCTGCAAAAATAAATACATATGTAAGCTTGGCATTTGGAGCGTACATCATTAAGCCTCTTGATAAAGCACTGATAAAAACACATCTACTGAACACTACCATTTTGGTTATGTCAGGGCATGTCTGAGAAGTTAACACATACAGTCCTCAATTTTTACATACCTATACTTTGGAATTTTTTATTTGTAAACTGATTACCTAATGTTCAGGAATAACCATGTCAGAAATATAAATAATTTTATTACATATTATATGAAGCAAAGTATTTAGTCAGCTGAAGAGTTCTAAGTAAATGTCAGCAATCATTCAGTGAGAGTTGGTGGTGCATTTTTGCATTTTGAGCCAAACTTCACAGCAAGATGAAAACAACTGCAAACACAATGACCACACAAGGAACAAGAAAAAAACAAGACGACAAGCTTGACTGAAGTTAGCTACAAAACCACTTTATTTGAAAAAGCAGATTATATCATCTACAGTTAAATGATACGTCCTGATTTTAATACATTAAATAACTTTAGACTTTTTTCATGTTTAGATAAATAGATCTAGTTTCCTTTTTTTTATGAACCATCTAGGTAATCAAAACACTTAGCGATACAAAAGACGTGTGACATGTGCTTATCGGAACTAGCAGTAGGAGAAGAGGCCTTCTGTTTCAAAGTGATTTCTTGACAGAAAATGAAAAAAAAAAAAAAAACTAGCCTCTTTATGTACAGGGAAACTAGCTGTGTGCTATGTAATAGAAATTGAAGTAGTACTTTTTAAGAGGTGAATTAAGAAGTCTTTGAAAGGGATATGCTCTGGTCAAGGTTAAGCATCCTCACCATTCCGGTTCGATACAGGGGCTGTATTGTGAAGACTCGTCATGTATAACAGATCTATTTCTCGACTTGTGCTATGAGTTTGAGCACATCCAATAACAAGGGGAATGCCATTTCTTAACCTTTTTTTTTTTTTTTTTTGCTTTATCAAATATATAACCTGTTTGTCAAACACACACCACTCATTTTTACATTCGAATGAATCTCATTACATCAGGTTACATCAGAAAGCACTGGACGCCTATGTCGACTTGTGCCTTTAACCACGATTTCAGCCTCTTTATTAAATGATTCAGTAGTACGTAGTGAGACCTGCATGTGTGCTACAGTGAACATCACCCAGACCAAACAGTCTGCAAATAATCACCTGTGCTTGTTATACTGTGACTGGGGTACCAGATGGGTGGGGTTAACCACAACACACTCACTGTTAAGACTTTTAAACTATCAGAGGAAACCATCTGAATGTCAAGTGAGTGCATGTTTTCTAGTAATGGCAGCTTTGCCGACACTCTGAACTGTCATGATGTGGTTAAAAAACAAACAAACAAACAAACAAAAAAACAATGCAGTACTGCCTGGAAGCTGTAACAAACACTAAGTGTTGTACCAGTACTATCTGAAGAAGACCTGCACTGGAGCGAAATTCAAATGATTTAGTGTGTTGGAAACAAGAGAAAGAACAGGGGTCGTTATGTGGTGTTGGATGCTGCGCTGCCCTGCAAACACAGTGAGGTGCATGTGCCATGGCCCTGCCACTGGTACACACGCACACACACACACACACACACACACACACACACAGACAGCTGGGAGATTTACATGTTCTAGCTCGTATTCAGAGTTGAGAGAAGCGCATGTTGGTGGGGGGGGGGGGGGGGGGGGGGGGGGGGGGGTTAACCAGCAAATCGCACATGTCATCTTTCAGTCTTCAGCCTTGTGTGCATATGGCAGCTCTTGCTTGGCACAGATTCTCCCAGAAAGATATGTTCACAGACATCTCTCACTTGCAATGTTCTTTTTTCTACAACACAATGTCTGCTCTGGAAAAAAAAAGGCATGTGTAATATGGCCATGGTGTGTTTTTGATTAGGTTTGCACAGAGGCCAACACAAATCGACCTATTATAGGTCAAACAATATGATGATGCAAGTGTACACTGTGCTAATTCATAAAAGGCTATGGTATCACTGGAAATATGGCACAGCATTTAGGCGTTCAATCCAAGCTATGATTCTCTTCAGGTCCATGGCATTTTCAATTTTTCAAAATTAAAGGCAAGTGCTTCTCTTGAAGGGAATGTGAACATGAAATGTGACTGCTGTGGTTTTTGTCTTGACTGAAGGACATAGGCTCATGACGTATGCCAACTCTGAATCAGAGTTGTTCTGCGTGCGTGCGCACACACAAACACACACACACACACACACGCGCGCACGCGCACACACGTACAATCATGTTCACCTCTAACACAGCTGTTGACTCAAGCACACATGCAAGCACCTGCCTGCACACACACTCATTTAGCCATTTATACACATTATGCGTACATGCAACAGTTTAACATGCATGCACACACAGACAACAAGACATTTACACACTTATGTTAACATACAGTCACTACCACAGTCGCAGATAAAGCCAGACAACAAGACAACCAACAAGGGAAACATGGGAGACTCCCTAGAGACACGGGTGGGACCAGCAACTCCGGGATTTCAGGGACCTCCTCCCAAAACACAAGAACGAACTACATGGCAGACCAGAGTGACACACTCAAACTTGCTGGTTATTTCTTAAGGCGTGAGGACAAGTGCAGGTTCTTCAAAGTAGCACACTGTGCTGTCAGCACTCATATGACAAAAACAACATCTTGGAAAATACCAAGAAACAGAGTCCCCAAATAGACTCAGGGTGAATGGTTTTTGCATATGATCCTTACATTTTTGTTTCATTCCACTTTCAGAACCAGATGGGTGGGGTTTGCCGAACAGGACAACTCAGGCAGTGTCAGGTAAGTTGTGAGTCAAAGACAAAAAAGAAGTTACTCAACCCACAAATTTAACTCAGACCTTTAGACGTGTCTCTCTTCCAAGGAAAGTTGCTAGTGGCCGCTGAAAAGAAATCACTAGAGGACACTCGATGATGTCATGCGCCAATTGTTGTTCAACATATTGGCTCAGCTGCCCGCTTTTTGCTGCGGGACGGGCTATTCTGTATATGAGGAGCACTGTTATCATCAGATTCGTTGGGATTAGACCAGCAATTAGCGCAATTGTACAAGCGTGAATTCGCATCAGCCATATCAACTTGATGCCAAATTTATTGGGGATCAAGACAGTAATACTGTTCACCAGTGGCTGAAAAAGTAATTAGATTTGTCACTAGTTGATTTTGGGCAATGAAAGACTGACAACTGAAAAAAAACTGAAAAAAATAAATAAAAAGCTACAAAGTCACAAAGTGAGCAGCCATGGTCTAGCACTCATAAAAACTGATTTGGCAAACCCCATTCCATCCTGAAATGGGATAAAACAAATGCTTAAAATTGGCAAACACTATCTGAGCCAGTTCTGGTCCCAAAACGCCCACAGATCTCTGACCCACTGGCAGATGGATGCCTGCAGAGGCCCCATGTCTTCTGAGGAGAAATGATATGACAGACCCATGATCTTCAGAGGCTTCAGACTGTTACAGTGTGGTTTTTCGCCTCCAACTCTTATGAATGCAGCAACAAAAACAACAAGAAACTACTTCTAGGTTCTTATGTGGAAAACATCTGCAAAATATATATTCATATATAAAAGACAATCTATGTGCATCTAAGTGTTTCTTTTTTTCTGTCATAATATAATCATTAATTAAGACACTGCTTGTGAATCTCTCAAGGTCATGTCTAAGACTTCTAAGTGGAATGCCAGTCAGTCCTCCGGGCCTGCGGCAGTGCCGTTGGCACTATGGTGCATCTGTTATAGCAGGGAGGGGCGATGAGTTTTGTCTTTCTCACAGCCCTGTTTCATGGTGCTGGGTGCCCTTTGCATAACCTGTAGCGGGGCTTCGTCTCTGTGTGGCAAGCCGCATTGATAAAACCCCTCTGAAGGCACAGCATGCCCACCCTGGGGACCCATCCAACCCGGCCAGCACTGGAATGTAGAGGCTTGTTCCCTGGCCAACCTGATACTGAGATGTGCAGCATTTGCACTGGTGACAGCAGTGGTGAATTTATCATAGTACACCGGTTCAGTCAGCACAAAAAAAATGAAAAAGCCATGGAATGAAAGAGAGGGAAGTTAAGAGAGAGAAAGTCCGCTTCCTCTCGTCCAGTCCATGCCCCTCTCTGTGTTGAATGTGCAGGGGTCAGGGGCTCTGACGTCACCGGGGGCCTCTGGGTGGGCTGGGGTCTTGGCTTTCAGCATTCGAAGCCCGAAAGGAGGGGAATGGAATAAACCACAGATGGAGGAGGAGGCGAATCCTTTTTCCCAGCCTCGTTACATGATGACAGGGCTTGCGGTGGGAGCTGTCCCGTGTGTGTAAGTCCATGGCCTGTCCGTCCCATTGAGGGCAAAGGCACCAGCTCTGATGGCTGCACAGAAGCCTCCTTGGGACTGCTGGCTGTGCAAACCAAGGGGATTCAGGCCTTTCTTCCAGCTGCTGGAGTCTCAGGCCACCTGGGAGGCGGGGCTTGGTTGCTGCCTACTCCCCTGCCCCCTCCCTATCACAGCTCGGTGACATGGAGGGGGTAGCTGGGGGGAGGGTGGCTGGGAACCTGGGACTTGAGCCGGTGAATGTGGCAGCCATGGCAGAGCAGGTGGCCTTCCAGAGGATAACAGCGGTGGCCCTCCTCGTCATTTAGCTGGAGGCCACAGTCCTGAGAGAGCAGAATAAAAAGACATACATGCAAACACTGCAGAAATGATCCTCTCAGCCCATGCCAGTCCTGTTTTGACTTCTCATCAGCAATCATGTTTGCACCTGTCCAACACAAATCTCAGTTGCAAAAGTATGCTCAGTAGTGATGCGTGGATTGGCTCTGACGCCATCCAAATCTGCATGCACGCATAAATGATCCATCTGCCACCCACCTGAATTTTCTCATATTTAGAGACCCGCAACCATATTATGACTATGACATTCCACGCCACCTCTACCTGTCCCTGAAGCTATGTTACTTTTTGAATTATGTTAAGCAGCGAAAGCTTTCCAGGTGATTTCTTTAGTGTGTGTTAGTGACGTATCAGTATTTTCTTTAACGATTTACTTTAGAGATTAGAGCGGCTGCTTTCAGTAGTTTCAGTAGTAAAGTTTCCATGGGCGCAGTGATGTCACTGCAGTAAATAGTGTGAGGGAGGAACGAGGACAGAGGAAATTCTCCAGGGGAAACAGAATTAAACTTTTAGCATCTGAAATAATTTGCTCCATCACAGCTTTGATCGAGCTCAGGATTTATCAGTAGAATGCCTGCTTCACTCCAGACAATTTATCTGTATGAACCTGGATTCTGTGTGTGTGTGCGTGTGTGCGTGTGTGTGAGAGACCTTTAGGATGTGTACATGCACACAGAACAGTAACATGTCTGGAGATTTAAATAATTAATAAAGTATTCTGCTGTACCTTGTGTGTAAATACACACGGTGCCTCTCCGCAAAACATGAAGTTGCTATGCATAGGAAATTCCATTTTGTGAATACTAGGCTTGCTAAAATTACTTTTACACTTTTGCAATCTCTTAAAATTCATGGATTACTACCAAATGTGTTCATTTTCAAAGCTCCAGGATACCTTTTCTGAGAACATTTATTTTCCACTTACTCCCGGGTGCTCCAGTGAGACTGAAGTGACCTAGTTGGAGATAGCTATGGTTTTGTTGTATGCCGGGCTGAAGTGCTTCCTCTGTTTCTAGTTTAAGGAACATGTTTCCTTGTTCTATGGTGCAACTTTCAGCCAATCACTGACCTACATTGTACTTGGGTTCTGCGCTCTGATCTGTCAGTCAAACTGCTCATAACAATGCTGAAGGGAGCCAGTGAGCAGAATTTGAGTATGTCTGCAAAAACTGTCCTCACAAGTGTTCAAATTTTATTGGATTTACAGAAATTTTAGTGAAACTAAATGCCAGGCAAGTCTTCAGAAGATGGAATTAACCTATGCATAGTTTTTCATAATTTTTTTGAACATGACTGGGAGTGAATTGGGGGTGACTCCGCCTTGACTTCTGAGCCATCAGAACATATTCTATACACACATTTGCAACCAATATTTGAGATGGACAGATAATGACTGTGGAAGAGAGGCCAAAACAGGACTGGTGTGGTTCTTTAATAACCAGGAGACTACAATCCTGAGAGTGACATGTAAGGAGACAACATCTGCACTGAGTAACCACATTCAGATCTGTGTGTTGCTTTCAGGAAAGATCTCTTCAGGCCTCGGCTCTGATCCTGCTGGCCCGCTACTGACCTGCTGCCTTTAATGCAGTTTTATAGTGACTTTTTAGTGTGTACATGCATTTATGTGATTTTGATCATGCACATTGTTGAATTTTGCTGTCTGAGACTTTGCTGTTTGCATGGTGTTAAATACAGTTTTGAAATAAATTCAAAACTGTAATGGGACCGTTTGTTTGAAAAAGGTTAAGTTAAGGAAAAAAAATGCCTCTCAGCCACTTCATTATCCTGTGTGTCACAGGAAGGCCATGTGAACGATCTCTTCAATAATTAATGAATTTACCATTGCTGGGATGATTCAGGTGGACTTTGCCCTGCCCCTGCCCACTTGCCCCCCGTAGTGTAGCTGAATGATTACACACAGGTTACATAATCCTCTGAGCCATTTCCATGTGGGCTCATCATGCATGGAGCGGGTTGTCTGCCATTTAAACCTGTTTTAAAAATTTCCGACTTGCATATCCTGTGCATGACGCAACAAACCCTGAATAGTATGAAGATGGGGGTGATGAGATGTCTCTTTATTCAATGATAAGTGCTCGGAAACAGCCAGATCCTCAGCAGGGAGGCCTGGGATATGTGCACTGTTATAAACAAGATTGACACTTCAACCGCAAACCATCAAAATGGTTATGAGTCAGTCGGCATGTGAGGCTCGACTGACTGATCATGAATCAGCTTCTTATGGCTGCTGATGGAGCTCAGAGGCCAGAGGACTGGGATTTCAGGAGTCTGGGTTGAGCAACACGTCCCCAGCTGAGGTCACAGCCCGACACTGGAATGTGCCTCGTCATTGAGTCACCGTGCTAAGCTGCTACCCAGGTCAATATCCGTGTTTCTTTGTACTGTGTGTGGGTTTGTCTCATTCATTTCACAAGAGACTGGAAGTGTGATTCACGCTCGCAGGTACAAAACTGAGTCTAGTCTATGGGTTAACTCATAGATTTAACCAACATCTGAAAAACTGGGCAGGCCACAATATGTTCATTCCTGTATCTTTTGTATTGATATCTAAGAGGAAAAGGAAATACAAAAAGAGAGGAAAAATAACAACTATATAAAGATCTAATTATATTTTTTGTAGTTTTAAAGAACTAAGAACTTCCTGGGAAGGGTTGGGAGGGCCTCAAAAAGATGGATGGGAGGGTGCAGGCAAAGTTATAATCAGGATCATGGGAGGTCTAAAGGGAGGTTGGAAAATTCTTTATAAATGATTGTCATGAAATTTTGTCTTGTTTGAAAGTTTAACAATTTTTCAAGTTCTTTGTCTAGGTCATAACACGCTAATATGCTTATCTTGGGTTCTGGGTATCTTTCTCTGTCTTATTCACATAATTTATTTTGGTATTTCATTCCATTTCTTTGTGTGAATGCAAATGGATGTACATTTACAATGCATATGTGATTACCTTAGTGAATAGATGTGGTTGCATAACGCAGTGTCAATACAATATTTCAGTTACTTGACTTGACTGTTATGTAATGTCTTCTCCATAATGAAAGCAAATGGGAAAATAGGAAAAACCAATACAAGTTTGGTTACAAAAAAAAAACAAACTGAGTCTTGTCTCATCCTTTTTTTTTTTTTTTGCTGGTCTTGCCCAGGATTTATCGTAAATATCTCTATGAATGTTTCCATCTGTTCGTGTATGTGTGTGTGTGAGTTTGTGTGTCTCGCTATATTCCACAAGAGACTGCAAAGGTGAATCACACACGCTGATACTAAATTGAGTCTAATCTCATGCATGGTAGGATGCGCTTACCCAGATTCAGTGTGTATGTGCATATATGTGTGTGTGTGTGTGTGTGTTTCTCGTCTAGTGTGGGCAGATGAACAGTGAGTAATGACAGAGTAAGGGCAGGATGAGTGTCTCACCTCACAGTGATAACACTCCACATGGTAGTCCTTGTCCATAGACACCACCCGAATAGTTTCCTCAGAGCCCTGGTGGGAGAAACACACACTCAGATATTCACGCTGTCACACTCACCGCATCACCAAGTGACCGCACGCTATCCAGAGGTTCTCAAGTTCAATCTCTGCAGAGCCATGCAAATATGATACCAGCCCATTCACTCTATGCTGCTGTTTAGCATCAGCTAAAAGACTAAGCTGTAAGTATAAACTGGGTTATTATAGTTTTGGGATTTTTCACTAGCTTTTGGTTTTTATAGTCTTCCATTTTTATTTCAATTTCAGGTCAGTTTTAGTTTAA
This sequence comes from Myripristis murdjan, assembly GCF_902150065.1. Classification (NCBI taxonomy): domain Eukaryota; kingdom Metazoa; phylum Chordata; class Actinopteri; order Holocentriformes; family Holocentridae; genus Myripristis; species Myripristis murdjan. The sequence goes on from NC_043982.1 coordinate 19,853,389, forward strand.
TTCCCATGTATCTGGTAGTCATGGCTTAATTTTAATCTTTTATAAGTGTTCAGATTTAGTTTTTTTTAGTTTCTGCTCTAGCTGTGATATTTTTGGTAGGACTGGTTTAAGTTTAACTTAAACTTGTGAAATATGATAAATTACCAATAAATCACATTCTTTTGGATAGAGCTAATTTATGTTTATAGAGCAGGTATGGGGCCTGAACCTTGGAGAAAATGATTTCATTTCAGTTGAGTTAGAGGATTGTGACACCAGTTGACCTGGAGGTGAAATATGCAGTGCAGGATTTCTGCTAATGTCAACAGTGCTCTCTTTTAGCGGGTAGTGCTGGGTAAAAGGAAAACTGTTTGCTAGGTGTAACAGATGAATCAGACAGGCTCCTTACCTGGGCAGGGAGGATGGGCTGGTTGCAGGAGGCACATTTGGGAGCAAAGACCCTGTGAGGGCAGAGGACAATACAAGTTAACTAACTGGAATATACACTCCACCCTCTGGTAGTGTAAATCTCTTAACTCACACCTGTAGGATTCCTACACATTTTGATGAACAAATTCCAGGATTTTTCCTGTTACACTTCCAATATCAGAATTAGATGTCTTTTAGTTAAGAGGCACAATAAGTGTACACTAATTTTTCTCAGTGACATTGGTGCAAAACTTCATGATTAACAATTCATTCAGTCACAGGAGGACATGCTGCCACACTCAGTACAGGGACAACAGGGCCTCATATTTGTACTACTTTGTAATACTACTGGCATAACAGCTGATATGCAAATTATCCATCCACAATTTGTCATACACACGTTTTTATTTTTTTGCTTAATATTTGGGGGTATTTTGGTTTTATTTGAAGGCTGACAATGGAAACAGACAGGAAAGAGAGAGGGGATGACATTCAAGAAAATCCCAAGTCTGGAATCTAACCCAGGATGTTGCAGTCACAAGGAGCATGCCTTAGCTGACTGAGTGGCCAGGGTGCCGCTCAGCTGTCACTTTTCATCTGTATTCTAGGCACAGAGATTCTTTCTCTTACGTGTGGTAGTCTTTGACACAGTAGATATTGTTCTCGACGTCCACAGTGAAAGGCACGCCGTCCAGGCCCTCTTTACACACCACGCAGCGGAAACAGCCAGGATGGTAAGACTTGCCCAGTGCCTGCAGGATCTAGACACCCCCCCACACACACACACACACACGGACACACAAAACACACGCGACAACAGTGAGACTTGGAAGTGAGGCGTTAAGCATCACACCACAGGCAGCTGTCAGATAAAAACAAAAGTTCAGCTGGGGCGATGTGATGTCATGTGTCTGGAAGAGTCAAGGAGAGGTTTCCCACAACACTATCACCCTTTCAACACTGAGCTAAAATCCCATGACCATCCCAGACTTGAGCTCAGTGTTAACAGGTTAAAAAACATCTCAGTCCTGCGTCCCAAACCCTGCAACAGTCCTGGGTAATTATCAGCTTCATCTCTGATGGGCAGAAGTGTAAACAGGTCACTTGCTGAACTGTGATCTGCGTAGATGCACTTACACGGGGCACGCTCTACAGTCGGCAGGCAGTCGTGACCTCAGTGTAACTTTAACCTGTGTAGTACGATAGTATGATATATAACCACTACTTCACAGTGTTTGGGATTGGACTCTGACATATGCTCATAGTGCAGTTACAATTAAAACACTTCGGGTGTCGGGCTGCACAGCTGTGACACCAGTTAACCTGGAAATGAAATATGTCAACACGGCTTAATGGTATCACTCACTGCTTTTTAGCAAGATAAAAGAAAAAAAAATGATACACAGAAAAAATAAATAAAATTCATGTGCTTGGTGAGAAGGCGGTCTATTTTGTAATCAAACTGGTCATTATAACAAACAAAGCCCAAGATGTTGAGGGACAAGATTTTTAATATGTTGAGTCTGGATGCAATCTAGGGCTGCAAAGTGAGTCAACTTAATATGCAAAACATGTTAAACGTAAATCGCTTGAACAGATGGGAGAAATTAGAATTAGCCTTCTGCTTGTGAACTATAGGCAGCTCTGCAGACATTCCCAAGTCTCTTAATTCCTGTGGACCCTCTTCCATACGTGCTCTCTTTGATAAGTCTCTTACCATCTCCATGATGAGGTGACCACACACAAAGCACTTCTCAGCCGTCTGCTGGAAACCGGAGTACTGTGGGCGAGAGACAATTTATTTATTGTAATATTCAGAATATGCGTTGTCTTCTCTGGTGTGGAAGACAACCTGTGACACATGGCAACCATGTCACTATCAGTGAGATCAACTTGAGAGTCATCTATAGGGGGTGCTGCTGCTCTCTTTAAATTGTCTTCTAAAAGGGGGTTGCTTTATAATCCTTTGTCTCCCAGCTGACACGTCCATGTAAACCTGTGACCAGTTGAACCCAACAACATGCAAAAGTCTTTCTTAAATTTATCTGTGGAAGAATTTTCTGAGTATGGTCACAGTTTTCCAGTGCCACCATCCATCACATCCATACCATTTTTTTTTTTTTTTTGTGTTGCTGGCCACTGAGAAGCTTCACTGGAGCAGCTGGGAGTTAAGTGCCTTGTGTATGTTACAGGAAACAAAACACCCTCACGTCAATAATGCTTTTCTCTTAAATCCGGACCATAGGCACATAATGACCATCTGCAGCTCACATGCCCTCAGGGGTTATAACCTGATCACTTAGGGGGATAGGGGTGACGTGGTGGGAGAGGGGTGGTTTAAGGCCACCAGGTGGAGGTGGGTGGTGATGGGCTGTGGGTCCAGCAGCCTGCTCCCCTGCCCTCTCCACCAAAGACCTACCATCTGCCACCACCTGCCCCTCACCCCAAGACCTCCAGTGTTACAGGCCAGGCTTGTCAAGACTCAGCTGGAAGAAGAGGGCAGAAGGGGCTCAGTCTCACCCCCTCATCTGAACAATAAAATCAATCTGTACCACTGAGTGGCAGTGATTGTCATTTGTAGAACAGAAGGTGAATGAGCATTTTAAAGCAGCTCGACATGTTAAACTACATGCACAGACGACATCTACATCCACAGTGCTGGCAGCAGATGAGGCCTTCTGCAGGGACTGACTGACATTCTGTGTTTGTTGTAAAATTGTTCTCATCACTGACACCATAAGTGCTCCGTGAAAGCCCTTACTTCAAAGCTAGGAAATCATTCTGAACTAGGTTATCCCTCCCTGCTGGGTGTAAGTCTAACTACCTCGCACCTTTCAAGAGCAGATGTCACACAGTGCTTCACAATAAGACAGATTTAAAGAAAAAAAAAAACACAGAAGCATCACAGGGAAAATACTACACAAAGTGTATTGTGATAGAAGGGTAGATAAAAACATACAAGCACAGACACAAATACAAAAATGGAAAAGCTAATCAAAAGAATCTGAACAAGTGGATCTAGAGCTGCTTTTTAAAAGGTGTGTGTGCCATGTGCACAGATCTAGACCGGATCTGGAAGGGTTAACAAAAAAAAAGGTAGAACACAACGAGTTTCTTGTGGCTCCAGTAATGTTTTGGCACTCAAGCAGCGTAAGCATCAGCAAGCTGTCATGTGTTTGATTCATGCAATTGATGTTTCAATTTATTAGCTACTAGGTAATGCTGTGTATCACTGGTGTTTGCTCCTTAGGACTTTTCATGTTGACGGTGTAACTTGGCAACAACCACGGCAACTAGACAACACAACGACTCAGCTATCAGAAAATTCCGGCTTTCTCCTTCACACAGTTAAGACTTTGTTGGCTTTATGTACATTGAACTGGTAATTACAATTATTCGGATGGCACTTGAAGGCATCGTGAGAGCTGGCTGTCACTCTGACCGGTTAACCTGCTGCAGATGGACCAGGAGCCTGAGAGCTGCAGCTGTTGCGAGACCCCTCCTCCTGCTCTTAATTATAAGTGCTGGGGAGCAGCTCGTGGGGTAATTGAGCTCCTCGGGGGAAATTTGGGGAAATTAGTGTGAATTGGAGGGGTGGAGCTCGACTCTAATTGTAGCTGCAACGTCTGTTTCCTCTGGAGGTTTGCAGAATGTTCCCTGAGATCCTGATGCCTGGCTCGGCTTCACCCCCTCCTCCCTCACCTTCACTGTGGGCTAATGGATATGGAGCTGATCTACTTATTATGAAGCAATGATCACACACACACACACACACACACACACACATAAACACAGAGTAGACAGACACACTGAGACATACACTCAACACACACCACTTACCAGGAAATCCTCCTCACAGTAGACCTTGCCGTTGACGTTGTAGAAAGCTTTTCCTCTCAGCCTCCTCCCTGAGAAAAAAAAAAAAAAAGCTACATATTTTTGCTGTTCCAGGAATTCAGGAGTTTATCTAATGGCACACAAATGCTTGACACAGAAGCGAATGTTCTGAAAATGACTGGTGGGAGGTTGGAGGAGAAAAAAAAAAAAAACAGAGAATGTTCATTGGAAATCGTTGGGAGTTCGGTGCCCCAACAATGCCAGAATGTTTTGTGTGTTCATTTTGAATCAGCAGAAATACTGTAAAATAATGTTTTCTGAAAAGCTTGACATCTGGAGAACTGTGAGAGACAAACAGACAAAGCTGTAATAGGTGCTTGTCAACAGGGACAATGGCTTTTGATTGTAGAAGTGTGGCTATCGATGAAAACTTGACTCTCTGTGGTGTTTTCATACATTTAATGAGGATAAGAATGACCATATTATAAAATTTCCACATTCCAAGATAGAGTTGTGATGGGTGTACACTATCTGGTCTTCAGTAACTTCGCAGGGTTTTAGAATCTCAGAAAACATGATGATGAATGTATGAAAAATAGACACTGTGAGAAGTAGAAAAGAAGAGTTTCTTCAAAACTAGGATAGTCAGGGCTGTGTTTGCCAGACCCACTTCCCAGAAATGTTTACTTGTCACCACAAGGACTCTCCAGTATTTTCTAACAACACAAAATACATTTGTATATTATAATATTAACTGTAGGCTGTATGACTTTGCCCACAATGCAAATTATTATTGCTTTTTTAATTTCAAACTGGTGAAAACATGGATTGTGCATGTCTCTGAGCCCAATCACGTTTATCACCATGATCAATATTATTGTTAATGACAATAAAATCATCAAAGATATTGAAAACAATACTAGGCCTACAAATCTATGAAACCTTAATAACTTATGAGGCTACAGATGATCACTGCACCATCTGCGGTCTTCAAGGATAGCTTCACACAGAATAACAGAGTGGCAACAAAAGGCATTTTAGCCTTGTTCCAAGTGTATTTTTGTGATTCTTACAAAGCTAAAGGGCAAAGACAAGTCAAGGAGGGAGGCTGCTGTTAGTTTATGGTAACTAAGCGTAAATAGTTCCTAAATGTCAACACTGCAGGCGTTGCTAAACCACTAAAGAGCAAGAGACACCAAGGAATTGAAAAATCACATAGATGATAGTGGAAGAGGAGGAGTCAAAGCTGATCTCTGGTGCCGTGGCAGAGTGTTGAACCGAGTGTGTTAGAGGTAGGAGGGGGCTTTGTTTTGTTTGAAGAGGACAGACTTTTACACTTTTACACTACCCAAATGATGAGAATTATGACTGTTAATTGTATAGCTGTACATGAATAACACACTACAGGTATCAGATGAAATTTCCTGTATATTTTTTTTTTTATTATTTATTTCTGCTTTATTTGACAGTCACAGCAGAGAGAAACAGGAAAAGCAGGAATGAGGTTGTCATGCAGCCGTTATCTTGTCTTCCTGAGGTAGAAATTCATTGTTTCGTCAATGTATTTTAAAGGTCCTTAAACATTTGCAACCAATTTTTTTTTTCCGCAGGTAATGTCACTACTAGGGCTTACACTATGTTAATTCTGAAAAAAGCCAGTCAATACGGCAGTTAGTGACATGCCAATTTTTAGGCCTACATACTACATAATACTATATACTTTTTGAGAAAAAAACACAATTTTAATAACACAAGTTAATAACTTCAGTAACAATCCATGATTGAGTTTTACCTTCATATTAAAAATTTTTTCGCCAAAGTAGGGAGCACTTTTCCAGTTGATGGCTAGATCATTTTCCCATCAAACTCACAGCTAACATGACTTCCCACACTCTATCCATTAAGCCATCACAACAGAGCACGAGGGGTCGATGCGGAGCAGATGGCTGTCCAAATGTAGGTGACGTCCTGCCAGTACCTCGTTTAATTACATCTTCCATCGATGGCAAGAGGAGTCCGCTCACAACCGTAAACAATCAATACAGCAGGCACAAGCCGGTATCCAAACAACAAATTCTCCCCTCCTCATCTCTACCTCCTCTCCCTAACCCTGCCATTGAGTATGTTTACATGCACACCATATTCTGGTTCGGGCCAATATTCCGGCTAAGGTAACTGCGCCGCGGCAACTGGAATATTCCATTTACATGTTACTTGGCATGCCGCCGTGTTTCGGTGTATTCCACTCTCTTATGTAATGCGACACTCAGCCGCGGGGGGCAGCAGTACGCGTATAGGCGTCTGGTCTGCCGGAAAAACAGACGAAGAAGTTTTCTTGTTTTTCTTCTGTCGCTAGTTCTATGTTTTCTCCCATCGATATACTCCATGATATTTAAGTCTTTCATTAGCTGAAGGCGGACTGTAGTCTCCTGGCTCTTGCTGCTGTTTGCCATGCTGTTTGCCATGCCGTTTTCCCGCTTGCAGGTAACCATAGCAACAAAGACGCCACAGAATTCCTTGCGAGTCGAGCATGCGCAGTCGTGACTGAATATTCCGGTTCGGGGCATTTTCCGACTAAGGTGTTTACATGTCCCAATATTCCAGTTGGAACAGGCATATGCCAGGGGGCTTATTCGGAATTCTCTCCAACCGGAATATGACCTTAATCGGGTTCGGTGCGTGTTTACATGACACGTGCGCAACCGGAATATTGCGAATATTCCGGTTAATACAGGAATAAAGTGTGCATGTAAACGTGCTCATTGTGCACCCTTCACACCCTGACCAACAATAGTGGGTTGAAGAACAATTTGACGTAGGCCTGAACACACACACACATACACACACACACACACACACACACACACACACACACACACACACACACACACACGCACACAACAGCAGACATATGTATACAGTGCAGCAGGGCCAAAATACTGAGGGTAAATTCCTCTGGGCGAGCCCTCATTCATCAGAATCAGTTTGAATCCAAACTAAAAGGAAATTCTCCTGCAGCCCCCTGCGATGCGTCCCTCAGAGCTCGCCCATTCAAATTCATTTAGCAGCAGCGGTGTCTCTCTGGCAGTGCGATGACTTCACCCAGGCCTGGCAACTGAAGCACACAGATCTCATAAATCTGGCGGATTAGTCAGATTTAATTGTCGTTCTAAGCCACCATTGATTTTATGGGTGTCCCGGCATGGGAAAAGACGTGCCGTGCCCCCCACCTCTTAACACCGAAATTTATGCAATCGCTGTATTTCTCACACACACACACACATACACACACACACACACACACAGTGTCACAATGCTGGGAGATGGCAATACATTAACACCCACATAAATGGCTGCAGCAGCCGAGGAATGCTGTCCACACAATAGGTGAGACTTTTAAGACTTTGAGACTGAGGAGCAATTAGCATTTTGGCAGTTTGGCGCAGGGGGAAAAGCACCTTCCTGGGACTGAGGAAGAACATGATGTGAAGCCACTCCGGAGAGACTTAACTTGTGGAAACCAATGCTTTTGAGCGATTTTGCTTGTTAGAAACCGTGAGATTCCACTGGGGCTGGGAGGTGTTGCTGTGTGCTCGTCTGTGGCCTCTGCTCTGGAGATTGGGGTCTAGAAGGTGAACACAAAGGCCCCTTGCGCTGATGACTGTGTGGTGTGCTGCTAGGGGAGCGGGCCGACTGAGCAAACGGGGACATTCCTTCTGCCTGAGGTCACTAGCTGGTCCCATTCAACCCCCCCCCCCACCCGGTTCCCTCACAGAGAGGAGGAGGGGGAAGGCTCCATGCCCCTCTCTCTCTCTCTCTCTCTCTCTCTCTCCTCTGGCCCTTTGTCACCAGACAGCACTGCACAGACTCCGACCTCGTCATCGCACTACAACTGAGAGATGATTGGAAATGGGAAAGACTGCTCTATCTTAAGTTAGGTATCAGAAAATCATGTTTAAGACGTTGTAATACCTTTTTAATGCTTCCTGGCAAAGGAAAGTTCTGCAACTATGATTGAGCTTTATTAGAAAAATGACCAGGACCACAACGGGAAATTTAATGTTGAAGCAAAAACATGTTTGCCATTAACCCTGTCTTGCATCTAAGAGTTGACATGCACGTGCATCAAAATCTGTGGCATACTGAAAGTGCAAGTAATGTAACACAACAGAGGAAAAACAAACCAACACTACTGCCAGTCCAATTCACACCTTTTTATCTGTTTTTGCTCATTTTACATTCCACCTCCATCTTCCATCTAATGTTATGATTCTATAAAAGAAGAGTTTAATGGAAAATAAACCTACACAAATAACATTGTCAAAAAACATAAAATTATTGATGGAGGACAAGTTTCAAGGCAGTACATTTATATAATTTGAGACTTATACTTTTTAAAGGTCTACAAATGACATGCAAATGGTCATTTGGATGGCACACCAAAGACAGCTGCCTTACAAAGATCATGATGTATAATGATACAAGATTCCCCCCTCTCACTTTACTTGGCTCTACAAAATCCCTTGTATTTCTTGTCCTATTCTAAATCCTATTCTATTTGCTTTACCAAAGCACTTGTTTGTACCATGACATCACTTGGCTGGGCATTCTGCTGGTACTTGTGTTGGACATGCTGCGTTTTTGAAACTTGTGCATTATCCATACATGAACCACTGCAGTGTTTCCCCTAGAAATTTTTTTAGACCTGGTGGTATGCACAAAAAAAAAAAACTCTAAACAGACAAGGCGCACAGGATGGCATACTGCCACAGTGGGCTTGGGTCGAATGGCACAGCAAGTGGTCTGTGGCTTATACATTCATATTCTTTTATATTCATATTTTTGCTCCCTTGACCCTGTCTCCCTTCTCCTCCTATGTATTTTTGCATGAATGCAAAGATTTGGAGAAAACATTTTATATTTGGTAGTCAGTGACCTGCTTGTTATACTGATGTTACTGCAACCTGAATACAGTGATGACTTACCAAGTTGAATTACGGGGAAATCTCTTCACACGCCCACACTTGCTCAAACCACAACAATAGCTAACATTTAGCACAGGTAGTAGGATGACTGTGTAACATCAGAATTAATATGTTCAAAACACAATGATACAATGATCATGAACACATGGCCCCACTAGGTTGTAATTTAGTATTTACAGCACAAAGAAGAGACAAAGACTTTCCCACAAGAAAACTTTGAAAATCAGAAAAATCTGAAACCTTAATTTGGAGAGTCAACCTGACTCTGGTCGGTGCTTATAATAGTGACATCATGCATTTCCCATGCAACAACCTACACTTTTGAACAGTGCTGCATCACCACTAAGGCTCCCAAGTGGCAATGTATATTAATTTCAAAATAAATGCACTTTTGTCATTATTTTTGTCATTAAAAGCGATTTTGTTGGCTTGGCAGAATTCCTGTTGGCCTAGTGTCCCCCCAGGCCTGTACAGTTAAGAATATGAACCAGTAGGAAACAAGATTTCTGTGATGCACAATGTGAGTGCAACTTCTATTAATTTCATCTCTGTGGGCCTCCTCTTCCTCAGTTCGAAGCCTCTAAGAGCTGTGGGACATGTGGCATTTTCCATGGGGTTCCAGGGCAAATGGCTCCTAGATTAGGATTTTAAACTCCAAATACTTGTGAGGTTTTCTTTTTTCCCCTCAACATTTTTATGACATTCGTTTCCCACGACTCAAATGTTTTATGGAGGCCGTGTTTCTCAGACATGCATTGTTAAATAATGGGAATGTTCTTAGCTCCGGATTTCACTCTTTCATTACAGCAACAACACCCAAGAGAGGGTTCAGTATTGTACTTGTGGGCATGAAGGAAACATTTAAGTACCAATAATCACAGTAAATAATTCCTTCTTGATTTCTTCTTGAATCACTCAGGGCAAATTTAGGCCAGCAGCTGAAAGTGATTCAGCAGCCAGGCCTCATGTCTGTAGATCATCAGGCCCTTGTGTGATGAATTATTGCACATATCTTTTCACCTGAGTACTTTGCACCAGTCAATTTTGCATCCTGAAATATCAGCTTGCATTTTTTTTCTATTCATTTGTGAGTGTGAGCTCCTATGTGTCAGTTTCTTTGTGCCGTTCCAGCCCTACACACCGACATGTTTTCAAACCCAGTCAGAATGACAGATGCAGGTTTGCATGTTGCAGTGGTAACATTTCCATACCTCCTCTTTGAAGGGAGTTGCGATGGTGTATGTTTTTTTCCTGCCCGCTACTGCACAAGACCAACCAGCTTCTCTGACTGACACCACATTTGGCATGCAGGCAGGCAACGCAGACAGCCTCAGCAGCATCTGGACTTATCAAGCATGCCTGCTCCCACATGAGAAAAACACACAGTGAGCTCAGTGTACAGCGATCTAGTGATTTCATCCCAGTGATCCACAGTCCCTTGAGCCACCACATGAGAGCATGCTCCGTCAGTATTTAGACAGACTGTTTGATGTTTTGGCTCCATGCTCTTATTAATTTAGATGAATTACAGTGAGATCTAAGTACAGCCTACAGTCTGCGTCAATTTGAAGGTATGTTCAGGCACATTAGATAAACAAGCGAAGAACAGGACCTCTTTTTGTACATGAAGCCTAACTTTAGGATGCCAAGTTTTTAGAGATTACAAGTATACAGTGTTTAAATTAAAGCATTTTTTTTAATTTAAGGTACAAAACAAAACCAAAAAATCTTAAATATAAAAATCTCAGAGCCTTCATTATCTGTCACTTCATTGGGTGCTAAATTACCAAGGCAGTAAGAGCTGCATGGTAGGTGCAAATGATGACAAGTAAATGAGGTTCTGAGTCATGAAACAAGTTTTGGATTATAATGTTTAAGTGATGGAGAGACTTTACTCAAGCAGTTGTTTTTTGTCCTGGCTAACTTTCCTGACACTGTATAAAAAATGGTATTTTCACATCCAAAATGTTAAGAGTACAAATCCAGAAAAAACTACAGCAGTGTTTCACCATCCGAGCACTTATGTTGTTTTTGGTGTCTAAGAGAGAGAGAGAGAGCTCGACAGGACTGACTATTCAATGCTGCCTGTTCTTACGTCGCTGTGCCATACAGTCATGTGAGAGTCAAGAGCATTTTAATCTCACATGACATATTGTTTGAAATGACTGATGCTTGGGTGCAAAAAATGCCCTGAAATAAAAAAAAAAAAAAAAAACACATAAGAAATCACATCCCCAGCTATGTTTTCAGGTTGAAGTCAGAATGACTCATAGCTACCCAGCTGCACTATCTAAATCACAGCCTGGAACCTGGCTGACTGTATGCTGTGAAAATACCAATAGTAAGGTTTTATAGACCAGTCCTAATGTGAAAATACCAAGGGCAAGCTTTATAAAATCCTAATGCTACCATTCTGACTTTAAACAGGCAAGACGGTAAGACTCGGGGTTAGCTGATGAATGCCAATTGTTTATAAACTGGATACACATGCTTACTGATGCTAATTAACACCCAGGCATCAACAAAGGTGTGCTCACTGAGGCTATGTCCACACAGAGATTATTTTTTTCTGTTTTGACCTCCTGTGCACACAAAAGTGGTGCATTTGGTCACTGAAAACATTTGGAAATCATCCTCAAGAGTGGATTTTTTTAGTGCTGTTTTTGCTTTGCCATATGTAGGTGAAAATGGTAAAAATTTTATAAAGGCTTGATGACGCTGAGGACTGGGCCAACAGTGACTTTGGTTACAAGATTCTTTGGTCTGAGGAAGAAGAGGAGCTTGACGATGAGCAGAACCAGAGGCTGAACTGGGAGCAGCCAGCTGCTCTTGCTCCTGTCCAGCAGCTTCCTGTGGAGCTTCACTGGCTCCACAGGAGCTCAATGGCTTCCTGACAAACCTCTGATGTACATCAGGAAGTTTTACAGCTGCAGGCGTATCTACTTCAGGTTCCTGTGCAGCTTCAGCAGCTTCCTGACAACCTCTAGCACCTTTCCAAGCAGCTTGAGAAGCTGCACCTCCTGCAGCTATGTGACGAGATTCTGCAAACTTTCTGAGGAACATCAGGTGCAATCTCAGCATCAGCCTCCTTCTGGTCCTGCTGTGTCTCCTAAGAATCTGAAATCTGGAGAGCAGGCCTGATAATGTAAAAGTCTCCACCCAGTTCCTCCACACAGAGTTACAGAGAGCTCTGTGGTATGACAGGTGAAATGGCTCAACTTAAAATTACAAAGTAAAAAGTGTATATCTTAAAACCGGCAGAGTTAATGAGGGACAGGTGGGTGGGTGCAGGAAGGCAGGGTGCTGTCAAACGGATTATGAGACTATTATAAAGAAGAGACTGTCAAGTGTCAAGTCATCAGTGGAGCTGGGCTCTGATTTCATTTAAGCAGGATCTCCATCAGGTGGTGAACTCACACCTTAGGCTACATGATAATAATGTTGATTTAGACTGCAGCTCTTGACAGGAGCTTTCTGCCTGCAGTGTCTAAGCACAGCCAACCGCCTGACAGCTCTGCAGCAGAACAAGTGAACACACGACAGTAATTATATCATTGTTCCTGAGGGTCTGAGGGTTGGTCTGGTTGTTGCTGACCAAAGGGTCACAATATAACCACTATCACCTAGAGATAGACTAGTTAGCTGTAAAACAATGGTTAATTTAACTACTGTTCAGCCAGTGGGAATGGTCTATAACCAGTGTGCCGTGTATCACCCTGATGGATACGTACGGCCACACTGCTGTTCTGCAGTGCAAATGAGTCATGGGTCCCTCCAGGCCAGCGGGCAACCACATTTAGCAGGTTCAAGTTGGCACCCAGATTAAATGTATGCTTATGGAAAGTTTGGGAATATTTAAAATGTTTGTGATTTAAATAAGGAAAGACTTTTGGTGATGGTGATTTGATGTGCACATATAAACAGCCTCTTGCTCCTATAATGTCTGGCAGGCTAATATAACATGGAGATCTCATTCTACTGCTTTAGCTTGCACATTTGCATGACTGGAATGTGCTTGACGGACGACAGGTGCTAATGTAGTGGCAGGGAACATTATGTGCTGACTGAGAGATTGGTTTTGGAGATGAAAATGAAGAAATCAGACAGTGACTTGGAAGTGGTACCTTGATTATCCTTATTAACCAACAGGATCCAAAAGTCTCAGCTCTTATAGAATTCCAAAATCTGTGCGTGAAACGGTCGGTGGGACTGCTTTTGAAATATAAAAATGAAGTAAGCGTTTTGATACAAATTTATATAAAATACAGCTGGGGGCCTCTCACTCACAGTGAGGCATTACCTTTACTGACCAAGTGTGTCCGTAGATGCCCTCTGTGCCATTTGGAACTGAATAGGAGTCAAGTCATGCTTCATGAACAAACTCCAACATTATCTTAATCTCAACAAACTCAGAAAATACAGTCAGTCTTTATCATTAATCATGTCAGTAAAATCACATGTACGCACTAGGATATTCTGTTGTTGCCTTATTGTAAATTAACACTTATGTTTTTTTCTCTTTGCCTCTATGTTTTGCCACCAAACAAACAAACTATTAAGGTGTATTTCTCCTGCTGGTGGGAGACATTGCTGGGATTCTCTCCACTGCCTGTCTGCCTCGCGCCTCCAAAGGGAACAAGTGGGTTTTTGTCACCTGCTGGCTGTGATGATGAGGAGCAGAGGGGGGGGGGGATGGAGGGGGAGGATGGAGGGGGAAGGCCAAAAAGACAGAGCCAGAACTTCAGGCTGTGAAGGGGCTGATTGGCTGGATGGATGGGTATGTGGAGGTGGCGATGGGAATTTCAAATGAATTATTCACATAGATGGAGCACATGCTAGTCTGTCTCAGCAAAATTTTGACTATGTCTTGGTGAAACCCAATTATAGCAAGAGACAGTAAATTTACACACCTCAGCCAATCAGGAGCAAATATGTATAAGTTTCATTTAAATTTGATCAGCAGCATTTGAGATACTGTGAGTGACAATGATCCACATTAAGGTTGTGTGATATGATGACATATATATCGTGGGACGAGATATTCTAGTAATGTTGTCACAAAAAACACTTCACAGCTGTATTTTACATCATCGAGTTGGAGCTCCTAGGTGTTTCTGAACGCACCGTTACTACAGGTGGGCTTGAATAACAAACAAACATGGAGGAGCGTGACACAGAGTGAAACACCTTGCAGCACTCTGACACAGAGCAGGACTCAGCCCAAGACAAGATGAGGAACATGTACCTAAAAAGGGGGTACTGTTGTTGTTTGGGCATTGCTTGGATATAAGAAATCTGTCACCGACCATAAAAGAGCACTTTGCAGAGAGACCGGTTCCCACGTCAGTCTCCAGCACAACAAACCTCCTCTGCCATTTACAGAAGAACCACGAGAGGCAGCACAGGAAGTAACAAAAGATGTTAACTACACAGAAGGCAAGCGTTGAAAGCAAAAGCAAATCTCAACTCTGTTAAATGTCACTTCTGAATAAAAAAGAGAAAAGAGAAAGTGCTTTTCATCTGTATTTAGTCCACAGAATTATATAGGCTATATATATATATTAAAAAAAAGAAGTCGTGGTTATTTTGTAGAGACAATTTTTTGATCAGAATTACAGGAAACACACTATATCACGACATATATTGTTACCAAGATATGAAATTAACCGTATCATGATAGAGGATTTTGTCCATATCACACAGATACAATAATCACATTGTAATTATGCAAGCGCCAGCAGCAAATTGCAACGCTCCACTAGGAATTTTGGACTTTTATTGCTAGGTAACAAGTGGTTTGTCCACTTTTACTTGAGCTGCGTCTCTAGATGTTGCTGATTGGCCAATGTTTAAAATCCCCACTTATTAGATTTGGACAGGTTTGATTGGTCAGGTGATTTTGACAAGCATTGTGTTCCAGCTTCAAGTTGAATCAAGTTCAACTGGAAACATCCTCTGAGGAAAACAATGGCAATTATGCCCCTGTAACTGCGTCTGCCACTTGCCAGTGTGATTGCTGCCTTAATCTGATCTCATATATCTCTCTGACAAAAGGCATCTAAAGCTAGAAAACTTCTGAGAATCATTAGCATCCAAGCTTCCGTTGGAACATAACTCATCCAAATAGAGTCATGGCCTTGCAAACATTCAGTAGGAACCAAGTCTCTAAACATCTATAAAAGCTGAATGATGGTGTGCATCTGGTGGTCTGTGGGCCACTTCCATCTCCCACAGCCGACAATACGGCCACTAGATTAGTAAGCTTTAGTCACCGTAGCTTAAATCAACTGTAAGTACAATACCAAGACATTGACTCATGCACAGACAGACTTGATTCAATTATATATCTTGTAATCTCACATTTCTGTTTGCTTCACATGTTTTCGTGCATGAAAACCCAAACAACAAACTGAGTGGTCTGTGAGAAGTTAAATGTGGGCCGATACCCGCAGTTTTTATGTTATTTGTTTTGTTACACTTTACCATTATCTTTATGAGCTACAGCTGTGCACAGGACACTACAATTTCAGGACCCTTACAAATGCATATAAATAAATGCATGCAACTGTGTCATGGGAAAGTTCATATTTTTCGTTTTTCCAAGTCACATTTCTGTCGAATGAGGACACTCATTCTAAGGCTGTGGCTGCAGCCATGCTGATCTGTTATGTCTGTCCATCCATCTGTTTTTAATTGTTTTTCAATGAAAGGGCTCCAATTGTTGACAATGCTTCCGCCTCTGGTGTGTTTGTTTCAGTTTTGACGGACGGAAAAGTATGGCGAGGCTGAAGTTTTTTGGAACTGACAGAGAAATCGTCATGTGAAGCTAGCAGAATGGTCATCCATGTTGATGAGCTCTTTCCAGATTCTGACACAGGAAAGTCAAAGGAATTACAAAATAAAAGAACGGACAGACTGACTTGCCGTCAAATTTCTATCTGTACAGTGATGGATCAGTGTGGCCTCAGCCTAAGACACTACAGGACACTTCCAAATATCAGGACATAAAAGAAAGTAAAAGGTAAAAGAAGACAGCAGCACACCCCTGTAAGTGAAGGGTTACAACAGATAGTTTGTCCGTCCCTGCTGAAGAGTCTCTCACTCTCCAGGGGCACTGATCCTGCCCTCTGACCACTTTGGTGAAATGTGTACAAGTATGTGTTTAAGAGAACAAATAAATTCCTAATTAGACTGAAAGTAATTGGAAAATCAACTTCCTTTTTAGGGCAGCATACAATTAAACTTGCATGCGGTACCTTCCACCATCGTTTTACTGACTAAAATGTTTCTTCATGTCTCCTGCCTTTCTGCTCTCTCTCTACTGCCATTATCAAATACAGCAAAAACAAAAACAAGAAACATTAAATTTGTCTATACCACATTCCAAAGCACTACCAGCTGGTTAAATCTGCCTCTGCACATCTCAGCAGGATTAAAATTTTATGGTCTGTAAGTTACTTTGTGTTTACACTGACACAGACAACAATGTCATGCTACAGTTTGATGCCTGATTTGTAGCTCTGATTCCACTGATGTTACAGCAAAAACACAAATAATACCAGAGCTATCTGCTGATGGGTAATGTTCAACTGCACTCAGTGTTTCCATGCCAACAAATGAGGAACTAAGGCAACCATGGTTGACATCGGCTGAAGCTTCTCTGGATACAAACACTAAACGGACTTGGAGCATTTTTCTTCAGCAACCTGCAGTGTGAACGCGCAGCTACTGATAATGAAGTCTCTGACTCTCTAGAAACTTAATACAAAGCACTGAGCAGTCACGATTTTTCAGCTTTCAGGTTTGTGCTGCCTGCCAGCTGCAGCTGGTGGTGAACAAGCTGGCAGCATCAACAGATTTGAGGAATCCAAGCCCCTGAGCTCTCTCCTATCGTCAGTGCTCTCAGAAACGCGTTGGGTTACTGTAACACAGAAATGAGTCATCGGCCTTGCGGCAGACAGCGGGTGAGCAAGTGATCCAGCCTGAAGCAGAGTGTGTATTTTTTAACTCTATCCTCAGAATGCAATCAAGCTCTTCATCAGCAACACACTGCTTCATACTCATACAGGTATTCACATTCTCCCTTGTACAATGTCTACAGGTAGCCAATGAGCTGCTCCACTGGAGCGGCTGGGAATTAAGTCCCTTTTTCATGGGGACTTTGATAATAACTGTTATGACCTTTTACACACCTAACTTTCCCCATGGATTTTAACCTGCTTCACCAACTTTACGTCACCATCCATGGCGTGCATGCCAGGTTGGAAAAAACAGTCAGACAGCCTGTTCAGCTGAATCAAATTTGGCCGTTCAGTGTGATGATTCACCTATTTGTTTTATTTTATATTTTTATTTATCAAGTTATTTTAAATTCATGGACCTACCGTGAATAAGAAAAGGCACTGGCACAAGTCTAAATGTTTATTTTGATATACTACAGTATTCTATATCAGTCAGCCTTAATAAAATGTGACATAAGAACATGTTTTTGAGCATTTAAATTTGAGAAAATTCATAAAGACAGCTGCATGAAAATTTTAAGAGCTGGCCAATCTGACTTGCCAGCACGGAATGCATTGCTACAATGCTGCTATCTCGAAATAATGGGGTGGAATAATGAGGCAGTACAGGTACGTCTGGCTAAATTAAGCCCATAAACTCATTTATCTTTTAGTCATTAAAAATATGAATAACGAAATAATTAAAATGACTACTTGACTCAAAGAAAATCAGCTGTCTGAAGAGGCCTGGGAAAAATGATTCAGGGGCCAGCCCTTTAAAAAAAAAAAGAGACATTATTCACGTTCTTACAGGATGAGGTATAAATTTAATTAATAATAAATCTCATATTTTTAACAATTTTTAATACAGTTGTTCATCAGCATCCAGGCTTGAACTCTGCTTCAGAATACAGCGGACCATACACTGCACCGGAAACATTAGGAATTGTGTGTTTGTGTGTGTGTGTGTGTGTGTGTGTGAGTGAGCAAGCACATGTGTGCATGCGTTTCCCTGTGTGCTGTTTAATCTGAGTCCATGCCAGGCTTGCCCCCTCTGATAAGCAGGTCTGGTACACTTTGTGACTGTCTGATTGAGGTCCTCCAGGGAAGGCCGGCTGAAGTGGAGGGGGTAGTTTGCATTCCTGGCCATTTCATGAAAAAGGGTGCAACCATGGGAGTAAGCCAAGAGGAGGGCTCAATTATGCATGGTTAAACAAAGCCCAAGGCTACCAGCGAGCAATGTCTCAGCAATCTCACTGTGGAGCTCCAGACTCCAGGAACACCTACTCTTTGGCACATTTCAGCCAAACGGGTCTAAAGGAAAAGAAGGAAACTAAAAAACAAACAGACAAAAAGGCACATTTTGCTTGATAAATCACTGGATTGTGTTATGACAAGTGAAGGCACTTTGAAACTAAACTTCTCAGAAGCCTTCAAAACACTCCACTCAAAAGAAAACATTCCCATTCACATGGGGTCAAATGATACATCACAGAGTTTACGTTAGCAATAAACCATCTAGAGAGGAGGGACGGCCTATGAAGTTATCAACAAAGAGCTGTGCTGGGCGCTGAGCAGAAAATGACTTGCTGACTTATCACAGACATTATTTGTCCAATAAAACTAACAATAATTCTTTCAGTAATAATGTCTGTAGCTATTTTACGACCTTTTACCCCACCTCGTCGTCCTTTTGTTTTGTACCTTATTGTATATTCTGATCATCTGACATATGTTAAAAAGCATCAAAACAAGCAGTGAGACCTACTCCATCACCTACACACAGCCAGTGTTCACGCTGGCTCAATGCAGTGAGCACAGTGATGAGGGTGCCTTCTGATTAAACCCTAAAACATAATCAAGAATCTTAGAACCAGCAACTCTATTTTAACCGGGTCAAGGGTTATTTTTCACAGAAACCCCAGAACCCCAGCAACTGGACACTGCCCCTCATTCTTCAGCCACACAATAAATCGGAAAGAATGTGGATTTGGTTACATGTAAATTATAGGCAGTTCTTCCCGAGCCGGGGGGGATCAGTATCCATGTACAGCTCGCACATGAATGGAGGCAACCTGGCTAGAAACTCTCTCCCGACATCTTCCTCTTGTTCCACTGGAAACAGGAGAGGAGGGTTGGAATCGGGTAACAGGGAAGCCCAACGCACACGTACACACACACACACACACTCTGCTGTATTTTGAGCCCAAAAACAGATTTAATTGGGTCTACAGAGCCAAATAGTGTCTTGCATTTTATGTCTTTGTGTCCTCATTACCTGGCTCCTGCTGGACAGAGAGCTAAAATGTCCACTCTACAGATTTCTCCCTGAGGAAAATTCTTCGACACCAGATGTTTTGATACCCGACTAAACCAACAACACCAGCTCTGACAGAATGGCAGCGATACTAATAAGCACTTGCAGGGGAGTCCAGCAGCGGCTGAAGCTCAGAACTATGCTGTGTGTTCACAAATAAGACGGAAAGCTGCAGACACAACGCTGAGGGCAAACAGTTAAACTGGAGCATCAGCTCACATTTTATACTGATGTTACCGGTGTTTCTTGAAAGCCTCGGGACTGTTGCAATATGCAAAATACAGATTTATGGCAGACCTGCGATTTAGGCTAACTGTCAGGTGCACGGACATCACTACAAATATAGAGTATCACTTGTTTTTCCAACGGCACTAAGTTCACCAAACGTGTCAAGTAGCAAACTAACAAATCTGGTTTGATTTTGGAGCAACAGAGTCAGTGATCACTGACCTACCTCAAGGCAAAACGTGATATCATGACTAATCTAAAAGGGTAATATGGCAAGTAGTGAGCTATTCAGATGTACTGACAAAACAGGACCACTACACAGTATAGCTTGTGTACTAGCCTGGTCTCTAAATATAGCAAGCAGACTGTGGAACAGGCTGTAGGACATCCATTATGTCATTCTGTAGAAAATATAAAATCGTATAGTGGTGGTGAAATACCAGTGTCACTGCTACTTCAAATCTGCCAACTGCAGTGCTGCCAAAGAGGTGTCAAATAAGAAACATCAAAGAGAAATATCAGCTCTCGCTTTCAGCTATCACTTACTGCGTGTTTGCGTCTGCATCCAGTGTAGCGGTGTTAATGGAAAAGGTGAGACATGTTGGATGTTACTGTTCACAAAGGTTTATCAAAAAAGCATATAATTAGTATTTACTTGATTCACACAGTGGATCAAGTATCTGATCTATGTCACACTGGGGAAGGAAAAAAACTGCAGTGAAGTAGATTCCAACAGAACTAGACTTCGTTGGTTTTTGGACAAAAAAATGTAAAACATAGACAGGGGGCTAAATTACCAACACAGGTCCATATCAAAGGTGAAAGCAACGGGACTGAAGGGTACATCCTTGCTGATGACACAACCTGCTCACAGCTTCATAGGTTGTGTATCTCTCACTAATATAGAATGATTTTTTTGTCTTTTTTTTTTTAGACAGGCTGTGTTTGCCGATGTTCATCTGCTTCGCTGCCTTCTGGATATTGTTAACCACTTAGAATAGGACAAGAATCAAACAGACTTGCTGTCTGAATAAAGGGAACTGCAAGGGAATAAAAGGAATTGCCAGAGCTAATATTCAAGCTTTTGAGATTTTTTTTTTTTTTTTTTGAGAAAATCAACTTTATTTCAAGTGTGTACCAGATCGGTCACTATGGTGACGGCTCTGCTCATGCCGCATGAGGCTGAACTGCAGTAACAATGGGTGAATGATCACTTTTGAAGACTGAAAGGATTATGTCCCTCTCTGAGCAGGTGATCTTTGCTGTGACTTACCACAGGAGCAGCAGGTGAAGCAGTTTGTGTGGTACAGGTTCCCCATCGCCTGGCAGGCTTGGCTGGCTCCGTACACACCCTTCCCACATTTGATACAAATACCTGTCGGAGAGAGGTCAAGCAAGGTCAGTTTCTTACAGTCAACTTTTTAGACATTTAGCAGACATTTTGTCATCCCAAGAGACTGACAACTCCTAAAACAGTGCAACAGGCACATCCTGGCTCATCAACATGACAGGATCCGTTCTTGGACTTAGGGGTTTCTGGAAATCATCTCAACAACTTTTTCTTGGTGACATTTTAATGTAAAAAATGCACTTCACAACCACATTCTCTACCTTTACAGGCTTTACGTTGTGTGACAGTTTCATCTCTGCTGCCTCACTAATGCTGCTTCATTACATGTGGTAATGAGTTTTAGACAGAGGTGATGCTGAACAAGGACAATGTTTTAGTCATCCAACCTTCATTAGGTATCTGCAGAAGCTTTTTTCCCCCCACTGGCAGATTTCATAACATTCCCTCTCTTCTGCTTTTGATGTGCAGCTTTTGATTTATTTTTTATTTTTATTTATTTATAATTTATTCGGCCAGGAAGGATCTCTTTTTCCAGGGAGCCCTGGTCAAGACAGCAGCACAGTTAGTTTTACATAAAAAACAATTTCACTTGATAGCATGATAGAACACATATAATGCATAGAAGCAACACAAGGGAAACTGATGACACATTTAGCACAATTTTCTCGCATGTCAAGACAGAAAACCACCAAACTGCATCAAATAAAAGCAATATAAGCAGACTACCAGGGTGAAGGAATGGCTAGGGTTATACAGATGTGAGTTTTGCTGGAAATGTAATTTTTCTGTCTGTAATTTTTCTACAAAGACTTTCCATTCTGTCTGCATTAGACTTACAGCTGTAATTTCCATGCATTACCTAGTATTGTGCAACGCGTCAATGCCAAGGCACACTCTACATCGGGAAAGTTGACGATTATATTAAAATGCGCTGACAGAAAATGCAGTGGGTGTGAGGGGTTGTCAGGAAGCGTTGTACGGCATAATGAAGAGTGAGTCAGCAGAAGATAGGTCGGGGACTCTGTGTCCCAAGAACTTTCTGTGTCTTTACTTGTTTCAAGGGAAAAGCTGACTGAGCATGCGTGCTCCTTCTCAGCAATGTACTGCTCCACAATCATAGCGGCGTAACCCCCACCCCACATGGTCTTTATTTTGTCCCTTTGGTTGTTTTCAGAGGAAATTTTATTAAAGACTAAAGCAAAACATGTGCAGTGCATATTAGCAAATAATTAGTTGATAAGTTTTAACTTCTTTCCCGCCGTTGGAAACTGGCAGCAGGCCTTGGTACAATTTGCCCTCCATGTCTTTAAATAAGTCAACTGTTGGACTTCTTCTTCTTTTTTTTTTTTTTAAACCACATTGGTTGTTTAATTCTCTGTTGATGCAATGGTTTCTGTGGGTTAAGCATTCTCCTCTGCTGTTGCCTGCATGGTGCCAATATTTTGTAGTCCCACAGACTGAATAGTAAGGTCTGATTAAAACATACACACAAAAAAACCACTACATCATTCTCACTCAGAACACACTGTAAACAAACAAACAAACAAAAACCATGAGGGACAGTGGTCACATAAATTTATGAATTTGACAACTCATAAAAATACCAGTGTACAACTGTGAATTTCAACTAAAGGTACATGTGACTATCAAAGGTGTTTTGTTTTTTTTTACCTCATTACTTTTTACCATACAGGTATCTCTAAACTGAAGGCAAATTTTGTTCAAAGTCCCTTTTCATTTCTGATACAATTTCATGCTTTCATGTCTGTGAGCTTTGCCACACAACCACAGTCTGCTACTGTTGGCCACTGAGCATCTCCACCGAGGCCACCAGAGGTTAAAAGACGATACCAGTGATTCTAAATGTTTAGTAGGGCTGGGTTTTAAAAAAAAATCAATTTAATCGATTGTAATCGATTTCCCTTTAAATTGTTCGATATCGATTCATAAAATCCAAAAATCGATCTTTTAATTTAACTATTTGTTTCTTCTTTAGACGTATGGTGCAGAGAAGCAGCCCGTGTTATCAACCCAGCTAGTCTTGCGTGATCAGCACTGAGCTGACTGCCAGCAGTCACACAACATGGCTGGAGCGAGTACACCACTGAAGGCACCACCAGCGAGTTTAAAAGCTGATGTTTGGATGTATTTCGGATTTAACAACAAGCACGAGGAAAACGACGAGTTGGACAAAAAACAAGCAATATGCAAGATATGCAACGAGAAGGTAAAAAACTCTGGAGCCACGCATTATTTCTCAGAATCAAATCGAATTGGGACCTTGTAGTATCAAATTGATATGAAAAATCTCAATCGATACCCAGCCCTAATGTTTAGCATAACTGTTAGAAAGCCTGTTTGGCCCTTACTATTAAGCAGTGATGTCATGCACAAGCACACACCTGCAAGTTTCAGTCAGAGCGATACAGATAAGGACCTCCCGACTGTTCTCCACCCTTTGTGTGTTTGCTTGTGTGTACATGACTAAATACCACACATACAGACACAAACACACTCTGTTACCTGATGTGACTGACCAGCCATATATGTATATCCTCTGAATAAATTCATAAACCTGATCATCCTCTCTGACATATTCTCTGACCGGAATATCATCCATATCTGCCAACCCAAACCACACACACTCTCCTGAGGCCCCACCTCTAGTATAATAAAATCTACAAAATGTAAAATTTAATGTTTCTGCTAATCTTTTCCCAAAGCAGGCAGCCATATTTTAGAGCTCCAATATTATTTTCCTTTTATCCAGCCATTGCTTTCCATTCATTCCACCACAATATGAAAATTAACTTCAAACTTTCTTTACACCAGTATCCCATTACCATAATAAAGTTGCCCGCATTAGTTTTCCAAAAAAAAAAAAAAAAAAAAAAAAAGCAGCAATGTTGTGTTTTGATGACTTGAAAGTGGGAGGCATGAAATGGTCTCTCCACCGGAAAATAGTCCTCAAGGAAACGTTGGCTTCACACAGCCAATTATAAGTTCTGTGGTTTAGGAATTTTGATAACTTTGTTAGCAGCAGAAGCAGAACATTATAAGGTGGGTGTTTCAGCCAAAAATTCAAATTCAAATTTTCACGATAGGTTCTGAGATACAACACTGTGCATGACTTGCAAAATAGTTTGTTGCAATGTAAAATGTGGATAAATTGTAGCACATGGGCCAAACATTCAAAATCACTGGTAAGATCCTTCAAGTTCTTTGCTCAAGGGCTTCTCGGCAGCAGGCGAGCTTATTAGTCACACACTTTCCCACCTGTCCTGATAGTGAGAACAATGGCCTTCTGATTACAAGGCTGCGTCTCTGCCATTTAGGTTACTTTTATCCCCCCAAAAAAACTGTATAAAGAACCTTAGGCGGAGAGGCCCGAAGAAGAGAGAGAGTACTGTGACCTTTAGTAAAGTAAAGGGCTTACAACTATGTGGATGTAGCAGTAGCAGACTAATGATATCCAAACTCTCATGCACAAGAGCGGCTCCACTGGGGTCACATTCCACAGGGAGTGCAGGGTCAAAGCCTGGGTGGGGTGAGCTCAGGGTCGCAACGCCTACGGGACACAAAATCCCAACAGGGGAGCTGGCTCATGATACCCCCGTCCTCATCCATGTGATGATAAAAATGAAGTTTCATTTCATGCACAAATTATCATAAAATTCACAAATTATCATGAAATCCAAGCTTTAAAGCAGGGCACTTCAGCACCGTTGCAGAGCAAGGGCCGGGGTTAATCGCAGTGATGTAATCTTGGAATTCCTTGCTATCTAAAGCTATAATTTCCCTTTCACAACAGCTCCAGTGCTGTCTGTGACATTGTAAAAACAGATAAAGGACAAGGGTAGTGGAAAACCATCCAGAGGTTACAATATCCCTTTAAACCGGAGGCTTTTGTACATAAAGTCCAGCTGAATCAAAGGCAAATATTGGCATTTCCTAGTGCAACCAAAACTCGTGACTGCACTCAGCAAAGATAACAAAGGAAAATGGGTGCTATTTGGTGATAAGGATAAAGGTATAAACATTAAAATCATCTTAACTGACTTAATAATACTGCCAAAATAAACATCTATAATGGCAAAAATAATTTTTAAAAAATTACCAGTGTGCTGGAGCCAGTTTCTCCACATTTTTAACTCCTGATATTCCCTTGGAGTGTAGTCCATAACGAGCAAGACTAGAGAGTGAAATCTCACTCAGATAGAATCAGTTAAATTGGAAAGTGCAATAAATGCACAGCAGTTTGTCTTAAAGCCACTGGCAAAATAAAATGTATTGAGGACATTCAGTGATGTTTTAGGATCCCATGATGCTACATCTGTTTCATTTACACGGTAGCTGCCTGTTACCTTAATACCAGTTTGAAACCTTCCTTATCAAGAACCGATTTCGCCCAAGAGGTTAGATGAATGTAGACAGCCTGACCAAGGAATGTATTTAGAATATATCTTTATACATTCCTTGAGCCACAAGAGCCACAGTGCCACATGACTGGCAAAGAATTCCAGTGTGGTGCTGCCCATTTCCATGGAAATCACATCTTGCGAAACAAGTAATGCCGGGCAATAGGAGTAACATGAAGTTTGAAGGAAAACAACAACATATCTTTATCTTAGCCTGTTTAAGCCTATCAAAGTTATCTTACAGCTAGCTAGCTAACAAGTGAGTGAGCACAGTAAGGTTTGCTTAATCCCCTCTAGATAAATCTATATCTTTACATATAAGCACAGGTCTCTTCAAAGGCCTATTTACATTTCATAAACTTCAATTCCAAATTTGCTTTTAAGCCACGGTGGCCTGTGCCATTAAAATTACTGAATAAAAAGGGTTTCGATCAGACATGGGCAACTGGCGGCCCATGGGCCACATGCAGCTCACTGACCTTTATTTTGTGGCCCCCTGCTGAATTTAAATTTTTTTTCCCACAGAAATTATTGACTTTGACTCTTGTTTACCATGCAGCTTGATGGCGCTGCCTGTAGGTCAGTCTCAAACAGCAGGCATTTGCATAACCTTATGTTTTGTCAGCAGAGGTCAGAGGTCAATGGCGCAGGATCATCCACCACTTTGTGATGTGGAGAGCTAAAAGCGCCATGACCAAAAGAAAAATTTATAATGGAAACCATGTGTTTCAACGCAAATGGGAGACCTAATACTTGTTAACAGAGTTCAAACATAGACCACAGTGTTTGGTGTGCTTGCAGACGGTATTAGTGATGAAAGAATATAACATTACCTGGCACTAAAACCCAGAGACACAAATATGAAAAATACACCGGTGCTGCAAGACTTTCCATCAATAAAGACCTTTAAAGAAAAGTAAATAGGCAATATAGTCATTTCAAAAATGCTGTGGCAACACAAAAATTTTCTCTTGATGCACCCTAAGTATCGCTGGAGCAAGCAAAAGCTAAAAAGCCATTGTCTGATGGAGTTGAACGACAGTGAATGGGTTTGATTGTGGCTGTGGGCTCGCTGCCTTGCATAAAAGTTGCCCATCCCTGGTTTAGACTCACTGCATGGTCTTATGGGATATCCTACACAACAATGGAACCACTTTATGTTGTCTTAAAACTTTGCCACATCAAGGAGCCTAACTGGCTTGTGTCCTATTTTGCAATGAGACAGCCCTAAGCAGCCATATTTCCTAAAAATGCTACCTGACAAGAGGCAGTGTCCTTGCAATGAAACAATAACTATAATCCCCCCTCAACTGACAATAGGCTCTGATTACAACAAATCTGCCTGCTCATCTGCGCACCAAACAAACCCATGTGGATCCCTGGGACCTGAGCACCTTCCACCATGTGGCTGCTGCAGCATCGGCACAGCAGACTGCACTTTTTGGTCATTTGTCATGACAACAACAGATAAACTGGACAAGCATCTCACTCTTACTGTGGTACCAAATTGTACGTGCTGATGCTGGATGCATGCTGGTGGAGTGATATGTACAGTCTATTGTCTATTGTATGCTTTGACGACCTGCTATACCTGTACCATGCATCATTGTGTAATGTAATGTGTAATTATGTATTCAAGTTGACAATCTGTGTCTGCTGCATGGCCACAGAGACATATCTACGTACCTTACTTTGAACTCTGAGAATAAAGTGTGACTCTGACACGTTATGGATTCTAATGTAAATATTATCTAATGTCAGTAACAATTACGGTCTTTGTGTACTTTGTATATCTCTACTGAAGGTATTATGACTGATTCTTAGCATTACAGAGCTCAGTCACAGCAGAGGCAAATATGTAAAAACCAAGATTACCAACATAATGACAAAAAATTATGTTTACATTTGGTTCGCCAAGAATCTATCAAATATTTGGATGGGAATATATGAGGGAGGCAGGTGCATATCCAGATAGTGCCTGTTTTGTTTGTTTTTCCCCTCTCAGCCCCACATCACCATATGTATCGTTTGTATGCACTTGCCTGAAGGGTCCACGTTATCCAGCTGTACAATGGCAAGAGGGGGGTTTGTCCAATATTGTTATCTTGATACTAAGCTGGGTTAAAGTGAATTTTAAAACCAACCCTCTCTTTACCTCTTTATACTCAACTGATCATTCTACGATCGTAGGAATCTTGCCAGTCTTTAGGGTCTGACCTTTGTCCCAGTATCTCAAATGATATTGTCACATATTTTATTTGAGCTGTTACCTCCCTTTTTTCATTACTACATATCCTCTTTCTTTAGCTTCTCATCTTAAGGGCTGATAAAACAACTGACCACGTGTGCACCAGACTGTATGCACAACCCTACATTTGTCAACATGGAGATAGTTTCTTTTGTCGTGAGAAAGCCAATTTGGGAAGACAACTGTGAATGGGGACAAATATCCGTCATAAAAACCCACATGTGATTTGTGATGGTTTCCAGACTAGTGGTGAGAATCCTGAAAGGGTCTGGTCTGCTGAATGAGGATGTGGTTGGTATTTTATAGGAGAGCAGGGAAATCACCGAAGCTCTCTCGTAATTCATCTAAACAGGATCCTGAATCGCTGGTATGCTCATGGTACAGCATGTCCATGTGGTAAGGACAGGATGTAGTGCTGGCACATGCACTAGGGTTAAAAATAACACAGCAGTGCTTGTACTAATGCACTGATGCATAGGCGTTACAGTAACTTTACATTAAAAAAAAAAAAAAAAAAATCAAACTGATTTCTGCCATTGGCAACCTGTGAGATTTTTTCAAGGCACTGTTCATTATATGTTTGCTATTGCACTGGTGAGAAAAAACACCCTTTCCAGTCATACTGAGAACTGATCATTAGGCTTGATAAAGTTTGATAAAAGAGGCAATGAGCCATTAGGCATACAGTACACAAGTAAATATAAACATAAATGAAAAGCTATTAAGTTTATTATGTAATTCTGTGATCTTTTTGTTAAGTCTGTAGTTGTACCATCTACAGTGACATTATGTAAGATCGCATAGGCTTAGAACACCTTGAATTAAGATATAGTCATTAAATTGAGCTGGTGACCCATACACATGATGAAACTTCATGTTATCATGCCATTTTTGAAAACAAAATGAAATGTACTGGGGATTATGGGAATGTTATCCCAGTCCTATTCGATACTATGAAATTTATACTATAGTCTGTACTATGAAATTTAACTACCAGTAAATGTGACTTCAACATCCAAAAGCGCAATAACAAGCCATCCGTACATGACATACCCACACGGCACTGAAGCGTATAATCAAACAAACAGAGGCTGAATTTCACAGAAAGTGAGGAACTGCTGATGAATTAAGAGTGATGGATTGTGCGTTTCTGTTTTGTGGAACAAAGTGTTGCCAAAAATGCAAGTGCATCTGCATTTCTTACTCCTTGGAGTGTTGATCAAAGGGTATAGCAGAGAATTAACAATGCAAGGGGTTTTGGGTTTATGTTCCGCTGGGGCCACCGATGCTAATAAAAACAATGCACTCAATCTGGAGGATGTCTCGATCAGCCGAAGAAACACTTCAGTAAGGCAGTCATATATAGCATACTGAAAGCAGTTGCTTCCACACAGGTGTGGTGCCTACGGGGATAAAGCAATTAACTTCCCATCATGCTTCAGGGAAGAGTTCCAGACACTTGCAAAATCAATGCCAAGGTGCTCTGAGGCTTCTTGTGCCTTGTCATGTCCAAACTCTGTATTAATATACTTGAGGCTGGTGTTTCCTTCACTGTGACAACTACCCGTACATTGAAATCCTATTAGAAACAGATCCCAGGGTAGGGGTGTCTTGAAACTTAAATTGAAATTCAAGTCATTCAAGTCATACTGCAAATATCTGTCAAAATATCTGCAGTATAATATATATTTTTCCCCGCTCTGTGTAATGCAAGAAGAGACTCAAAGAGACCATTGTGCAGGGCGGGACTGGGTGCAGTTGTCCACAACTCTGCGTTAGCGTGTGTCAAGCATGTGCATGACTACTGCCATTATAATTCTGGGCAGGTGATCAGACTTGACCCCCACCAACCATGTCTGGTCCGCCAGCCAAGATCGTGTGCCAAGTGTCTGGTGCTGCCCGACTCCCCACTGGCTGGTTAATGAAGGGCTTCGCGGGGGAGTCGGGGCGGGGTGGTGGTGGAGGGTGGGGGGCAGAGGGGCTTGGGGGACGGGCCCACTCCGCAGCTTCAATTGCAGCCTGTGTCGGCCCAGCTGTTGATTCACAGCTCCTTCACCACCACAACAAACAGAGGCCACACAGGGGCCGGCAGGCAGAGCGGAGCAGGCAGTGTGGGACACTGGCAGGCAGCGCTGGGCCTCCAATAAAGCCCTGGCGATCAATTTCTCTGCTGTCGCTACGGAAACAGGGCTGTCTCTATTGGCCCTGGTGTGAGGAGCTTCTGTCTGCATTCTTCTCTCTCCCTCTCTCCATCTTTGTCTCCCCTCTTTCCACCCCCTTTGCTCGTTCCTCTCCATTATCTCTGCATCTCTCTTGCTCTGCCCCTCTCTGTCCTTCTCCATTCCTCCCCTCCTTCTCTCACCTGCTTCTCTGGAACAAATGGGCAGTCGTCTTGGCCTCACTCTGAGCAAGTGCGCTAGCTGCAAAACAAACCGCTGTCCTCCGGCTGCAGCCATTTGTCTAACTGCTAAATCAAAGGTGGACAGCAACTTCCTCTGAAGGCTTTCTCTGACAGTGTATTTTCCTTCTGAAGCAAACATATTTGGTCTCAAGGCCCACAAACAAAAAAAGTGGCTTAAATCTAGAAATCATACAGAAAAAGAAATACAATAAAAATAGCTGAAATGGAAAGACTGAAAGGATCAATGTTATAATTTAAAATTCATTATAAATCAATTAAAGCATGCATTTTCAGTATGGGAATCACATCCTTAACTCAAGCCACATTAATGCCATGCTCATCTCACTGAGCTGCAGACACTATCCTCCAGAGGTTGACTGCACAGCTCATTTTCAACAAAGCGAGACCACACTGCACTGAATAAGTGAGCGGTATCTGCTCCGTCAGAACAGAAGGTTCCATTCAGTGTGGTGCAGCGCTGTGTAAACGTTAGCTCTGCCAAGACAGAAATTAGCATTGCCCCGCAAAAGGCACTCTTATCTGCCACAGAGGGACCTGTTGTTGGTAATGTAGCAAGCACAGGTTGCAAACAGACCTTGAAGAGATGACAAATCTATGGCTGTGTTTCCTAAATGAAGAGCTTTTTACACACACGGCAGGCAGATATCGCTAAGTATTGATGAAAAACACCCACACTTTGCAACAGGTTGTTTCTGCAGTCGTTGAAGTGATGTTGGCTTAAGGATTTCATAATTTAAGTAGGCACTCATCAAGGTTGTTATACAGACAAAATTTACAATACTTCATAAAACCACTACTAGATCATACCACATATCTACCCAGTAGTTGCCATGGAGAAATTATTTTTTATCTAACATAAAAAAAAAAAAAAAAAATCAGCTGAACAGGGAAGGCATTATTGCTGACAGCTAAAAACCTTGAACTTGGCATAAATGAACAAAAACAGCCTCAATTCTTAGACTGACAAGCATAGATTTTGAAATCATATCAAGCGCTTAGACTTGTGGGACTTATAATGGACAACGTAAACCTTTAATGGAAGTACAAACATGAAACTGCAGCTGTGACAATTTCTCTCCTGGTACATACAGAGCTCTCCAAGTGAACTGTAAAGGCTAAAGTGTTACTTGGTAGTTTTCAGTGTAGGGGTCAGGTCAGGGCTAGAGCACTGGTCTCTCACCCAGGGACCTGGGAAGAAAGTGTATGCCAAGGGGAAAAAACACACTGATATGATTGGCCTAGAGCTGGGTTGATGTGACCAACCCAGTATTTTAAACCAATCAGCAACCAGCCAGTTAATGAACAAAGCAGGTCAGAATCTCAGTAAATAAACCACTTAGTCTAACATTCCATCTTCTCCATGACCAAGCACTCAAAACAAACCGCTATTAAATGAAATGAGTTAATGCAGGGAATAACTTGGATTCTACCTTTGGTGTTTGTGTACAAGTCTGGTACACAAGTCTGGTTGGAATAACCCCCCCCCCCCCCCCCCCCCCCCAGCTGAAATTTCACAATGACCCTCATGCAAAACAGTTACCATATTAATGGGCATGGGGGTGTCCATTCTCTCTTTAGTCTAAATAAGAAACGTTAAAACGGAATGGAAATTAGTAAAAATGACACTTTATTTGCTTAATTTAATTCAATTAGTTTGCATTTCTGATACCTTTAATGCATAGCTGCACAAATAGGTAATAGTGGCCCCTAGTATCTGACAACACAAACTTCACAAAGTCGCTGTTACTTACCAAAGTATTCTTTTTTCATGTGCATCTCTAACTCCTTTTCTAGCTCCAAGGTAAGCGCCTCCAGCCTTCTCTCCGCCTGGCTTGGACCGCTTTCCCGGCTCGGGGTTACCTGGTAAGGTAGTTTAAACCTCTGGCCGGAGACACTTGTTTTCGAGGAAACCCCATAACCAAACGAAGAAGGAGAGCCCGCGGTCATCTCTGCGCTCGTCCCCGTCTGAACTACCTGCTGCTGCGGCTCCGGCACCGCCGAGAGCCCCGGGTTGTGGACGCGGCTCTGGACCCCGCTGGAGTCCGAGAAGTCATGCAGCAGCGTGTCTTCGTGTAAACTGCTCCCAAGCATTGAGGAACGGGGCGAGGGCAGCTGCAGCTCCGGGTAGGTGCTCATAGACCCTCGGGAGCTGCGGGAACTTCTGGAGCTGTGACTGGAGATGCTGGACCGGGGACTGACCACGCAGTTGGCCGAGGTGCCCGGCCTTGCACTCCCGTCCTGGCTGCAGATGCTGGATCGAGGACTGGCCAGCGGTGCTCCGTGCAAAATCCCCCCGTCCAGATCGTGGTTGCCCACGGGCCCGTACCGAGAGTCAGAGTAGCTCGATCTCGGGCTGGTAGTGAACGAGTACTGGCTTGCCGTACTCGACCTGGGACTGGTGTGCCTCTGGTCGTAGCCCATGCTGATGCCGCTGGTTCGGTTGCTGCTGGGCTTGCTGCAGCAGTCGTAGCTGTTGAGACTGGCCCTGGGGCTGGAGTGCTTACTCGTGTCGCTGGCTGTGCTTGCATAGCTGGATCTGGGGCTGAGGACACTGCTGCCTTCACAGTGCACCAAGCTAGACCTGGGGCTCGTATACCTGTCCTGGCCCGGTACCACCAAACTAGTGCGCGGGCTGCTGATGCTCGACCTCGGGCTGGCATGCTTGCTCTGCTCCTGTGAGGACAGAGACGATGCCAAGCTGGACCGCGGACTGGTCGCGTTGTATCTCCCGTCATGGTTAGTGGTGATGCAGACACTGTTGCACCTGTTGCCAGGCAGAGCTACCGGCTTGTTGAGAGGTACGCCGTCGAAAGCAGAGCCGGTGCTGTACCTGTGGCCCTGCACCTCCAGTGAGTACCTCCTGTGCCTCTCGGAAGCGCCGCTATAACACGGCAAAGCCACTTCGGATTTGGTGCAACAGCTCTCATCGTTATTAAATACCGCGTCTCTTTGAGGGGCACAAAAATCCACAGGAACGGTCCGGTTGCCGTTCACGGGGCGCACCGGAGCCGCGGTGTACACTTTATTCCCAGACGTGTAATTCTCCACTGTGTGATGCTGCTCGTGAAGCACAGAGGTGCCATTCATTGGCTTACTTTTATGCTCCGCGACTGCCGGAGCCGAGAAATCCAAATCAGGGTTAATCACCAAGTCTCTCCTTGCATTGTACATCCCATCTTTATACGCCTCATATAAAGAAAGGTCCTCCATCAATTTACTGGCCCGGAGTCCCAAATCTTCCTCATAATGCTCCATGTTTTGCTCCCGAGGCGTGAAACAAGTTCAGAGAGTGTGCTCCGCTCCGCGAGCCAAACTACCGAGGACCGGAGAGCACTAATTGCATTTCACATGGAAATCAAAACAAAACGCCGCGTTACAGCCGTCGCTCATTTACCGAAACCACAAATGCGCTCAGAAACCTCCTCCGTGCGCCGCATCGTCTTCTTCTTCTTTCCCCCCTTCACCGAAAAAACAAACTCTTTCTCACAGTTTCAGCCGACAGGGATACGTTTGTCAACTTCAGTTTTTGTTAAGTTGAAAGGTCTCTACAGTCAATGGCGCGCTGCGCGGAGGAATTTCCCCTTGTTGGTTTTTCCTCCAGATTTTCCTTACGGGCTCTATTGTAGGAATCAAATTCGAGTGGATAATCGGATGCACCGTAAATATTCACTCTGCAGAAGTTTATGCACACCGTGTGCCCGGCAGTATAAATAAAATACAGTTTTATGTAGGGGACTCGTTTGCGTAAAAGGAATGCGAGGATGGAGACAGGATGCGCTGCGCCTCTCTGGAATGTGGTTAATGCTGCAGAGAAACAATGATTGCGACCAACTCAGCAAGGGGCTGCCGGCTCTGAAAAGAGAATAGTTTAGAAAGAAGGGGACGTCTGCATTCATCTCAGACAGACTAAAACAGCGCACAAAGCACGCCTCACCTGGTCCGACTTCTTTTATACTGGGAGAGAGAGCGTCAGGGGATTTGTGCTATGGTGGGCAAACCCACCTTAAACTCAGACTACCCACCTTTTTTTTTAGTCCGACACAAATCTTTAAGAGACAAAATTCAGAATTACTGCGTCCTCGAGAAAACGAATAATAGAAAGATGCAGCGCAAGTATCCCAGCAACAACGTAATTACAATAAACCTACCTCTACCGAAATGCACTAAAACCCATTTTTAAATAACAGGTTGCTGTATTATGAAAATAAAGAATATATAGCCTGAACTGCACTGAATACAAGGTACATGAGCCTATGGTCTTTCAAGGTAAAGAACATAAACGTACACGTTAGGCCTACTTCATAAATTGATTTATTTCATTTTATTTATTTAGTTAGTTTTTTTTAATGGGGGTCACGCATGGAAATCACAGTTTGCCAACCCATTTATTGAGTAACTCACTGCTTATGACTGTTATATGGATAACATAACTGAGCTGAGACCCTTTAACAAGCATGGTAAATTTTCCTGTTTGTTGTCTTTGATCACACTTGATCAACATGTAGGACCCTAATTTTGTCTCTCCATGAATCTTGGAGAAATATCACATCTGGAATCAGAAACAAGATTTATTGTAATTTATTTAATTGAAAGTCAGTGCAAGCTACCCGAAAGTGGGGTTCTCTATCGGAGAAAATACATTTCTCTGCAAATCTTCTAACTTCAGTTTGATCACCCAAAATAAAACAAATAATTAAAACAAACAAACAAACAAAAACACATTTGATTTGAAGAGTTTTATTTGTTACAGTTTTGAGAAAATTGCTGTTTAGTTAAAATAAAGCAGGTCCACTAAAAATGAAAACAAAAAAAAAGTAGAATAGGTC
Organism: Myripristis murdjan; assembly: GCF_902150065.1. NCBI lineage: Eukaryota > Metazoa > Chordata > Actinopteri > Holocentriformes > Holocentridae > Myripristis > Myripristis murdjan. Next base: position 19,888,429 of record NC_043982.1, read on the forward strand.
ATTATGATGCCTCCCTACAGACATCTATGTCCAAAAGCAAAAGAGGTAGATTTAAAAGAGGTAGCAGTTGACATACCAACCACAAAATGGAGAATTAGGTCAAGCTGGTATAGATCCTAACATTATTTTCACATCTACTGCAAAGTACATGTCACTAATCATTGGGTCTTAATGTGTAATTAAACGTGTACCTCCTTATTAAAGATCAGTACTTAGAAAGAGAATGTGTCTGTGTCTTTTTGCCACACCAATGCATGTAAACAGCCTGGTTCTGAATCAGTCTTCACATGTATGTGTTTGAAAACATCACAATGATGCAGTCCTCATCAACTGCCAGCAACAGGAAGGTAAGAGAGGGCCATAGCAACAAAAGCAGCAACAAGCAGACCATCTAATAGCAACCGTTTGAGGCACGAGCTGTGAGGCTTTTTCCCATGGCCCTTGCTTCTGAACCATTGAACAACCTCGTCCAGGTTGTGCTCCTGAGGCTCATAACCGAGCTCTGCCTTGGCTTTTGCCATGCTAAAGTAATGTGTCACGCCGGTTTTATACACCTCTGTGCGTGTCAGCAATGGCTGGAAGTTATAGAGGGGGCCGACGAGGTGGTGAGTCATCTCTGTGAGGAAGGCAAAGAAGTAAATGAGAGCGAGAGGCAGGCGCAGTTTGGGAAAAGGATAGCCCAAGCCCTCCACCAGAGGTCTGAAGAACTCAAAGTTGTTGACAGGCCTGCCGTCTGAGATGAAGTAGGCCTGACCGGCGGAGCGGTGTTGCTGCTGTGGGGTCAGAGCCTCTGCAGCGAGCTCATGTGCTGACACCAGGTTGTCCACATGGACAAACTCCACCAGGCTGCAGGGTTTTCCATAAACAAACCTGAAGATCCCCTTCTCTATGTAGCCAACTATCCTGGGCAGGTGCCTCTGCTCTCCAGGGCCGTAGATGCCCGCAGGACGCAGGGCACAGGTTCTCAACACCCCACTGCCATCCATCAGTGCACTACCATTGGCTTTCATCACTGCCATCTCAGCCATTGACTTGGTTCTGGAGTAATGGTCTGGGTGGAGATGGAGAGGTAAATAAGGAAGACTCTCATCTCCATTTTCGATGACTTGGCCTCCAAACACCACGTTGAAGGTGCTAGTGTAAACCAGTCTGGGGACGGCTTTCTCCACACAAGCCTTCAGGACGTTTTCTGTGCCTTGAACATTCACTGCCTCGATCAGGCGACGATTCAGCTGCTCCCTGCCAGACATGCCGTAGGAGGCAATGTGGAACACGCAGTCCACGCCAGAGACAGCCTTCTCGACTTGTGCATATTCACGTATGTCTCCCTGCAGGAATACGATGCCCTCTGGTGCTCCTTGGCTTGGTGGGGCTACATCAAACAGAATGATTTTGGCTCCTTTTTTATGCAGCGAGCATGCAAGGCTACAGAGAAAAAAGGCTTGTTAATGTATTATCTAACTGATGAATCCCAAGCATCAATTCAGCACAATTCACTGACTGAACAGGAGTGCACAAAATAATTTTACACCATAAACAGAATAATTTGTCTGTTTTTATCATTTTGAATCTTGTATCATTTCACTTAAATCCAACCTGAACATAAGGCTTATTGACAACTCTGCCGTCCAATGCAGTGAATGGTCTAAACTTGCGTTAGGCAGAGCCCGCTGAGATAGCTTGAGTGATAGCGCCACCTTGTGGTGACAAGCAGTATTACCGCACTGGGCTAATCGATGCAACCATACTGCACGCCTGCCTACAAACCGAACTTGAACTATCTTTCTCATATGAAAAGGTGCTTACCGATAACCAAAATACCCGCTTCCCCCGGTGATCAAAAACGTGTCTGTTCGCGTATTTCCCATCGCTGGAGGGCGATCCTGTAAAAGCAATCAAAAACAAACGAACAAACATAGAACTGAAAAATGTTATATGGTTACAAATGTTTCTATTTTCACACACACACACACACACACACACACACACACACACACACACACACACACAAAGAAGGCTACACAGAGAAAATGCATTCCTGTAAACCATATTACATTCTACATTACAATATAGACTTAACAGCAGATAGACTTAGCATTTGAAGTGTATCCAACAGTGTGACCTTGTCGTGTTCAAGGCTTTAATAGCATGATATCGCTTAAACTGTCCACAGCTATGCAACAATCCCAAATGAACTTACAGATGTGTTGTGTTATGTGTTATGGCTGCAGAGCACATGTAAATTTATTCCAGCGTGAATGTAGGCTGTACTTATTCTAAGTGAAGGGTAGATTCAGCATGCGACGTCATCACCTAACCCAAAAAAAAAATGATCACACACACCCTGGAGGGCAAAATGTTTAAGTGTATCTGTTCAGTGGTGGTAGACTACTAACCTCAACATTCGCCGGGGTTAAAAAGGAGTGAAATATCTCTTGGGTAACAGGTAACACTGCTCTCCACTTCCTTGGGCGGAGCTATACGAGCGTTTGAGACCGACAGCGACAGCATGGGCAACAAATAACGGGCGGAATCACTCCGGAAATAAAGTGATGTGGCCTTCAAATTAATAGCATGAAAGTTACCACCTCGAAGAGAGCGTGCATTACGCTCACTAATTAAAGAGATCATTTTAAAAGGTACCAAAATACTTTTTGTTATTGGTACAGTAAAATGATAGTGAAATGCTATCCAGGCCTACTAAACAAGTGTGTTTGGCAACTGTGCTTTTCATAGCATACCTGTAAAAAAAAAAAAAAAAAAAATGCCAACAACACACACAGTCGTCTGTATTTTCACAAGGGACTGCTCATAAAATGCAATCTTTGTTTTCATGTAAAGGAGGTTGTATTTAAAGTTAACACCCCGTTACCTTCAAATGTACCTTTTTTTTTGGTACTTTATGTGCCTTGTTGACAACCTAAATATAGTATTGTCCAAAAAGTCATTTCTTATTTTTAATTGTTATCCAAATTATGATATTACAAACTGAAAAACAGGAATTTCAAATCTAGTTAGTTTGTTGTTCACACCACATTTGAATGTGTGTTTTCTTCACATGTGCAAAAGAAAAAGTACAACTGTCTCCTGTTTGCACAATAACCAGTTGCACATGGCTTGCTGATCAAGACTGATGGGTTGAGTCTCAGTAAAATTTTCACTCTTTGAAACATTTTTTCATCGTTTGAGCCACCACATGCAAAATGATCCATTCAATTATCAACATCTGTCAGATATACATGTATCTTCCATCAACATCTATGAGATGGGATGTTTGTGATGTTTGTTAAATTGGCAAATTTCCTGCCAAGTGACAGTCATGAACCAGGAATCACAAACAATCAATCAACCAGTGAAGTGGACAGGTTGCCCGCAGCATAATCTCTACCATGTTTGAACATGGAGGAATACCCTGAACAGCAGCTACATGCCCGTGGAAGAGGAAGAAGAGGAGAAAGAATGTACAGTGGTGGTAGGGGCGACATTTTTCACTGTATATGACTTTACATGAAAGATTGAATGTCAATCTTCTGTTTACAATACATGTAACACACGGCTACATAAATACATTTACTGTATACATGCAAATCTGCATATCCCTTTTCTGTGTGCTACAGTATTTTATAGTATTGACTTTTCTCAGTTAACATCCTAGTACCTACTGACGAAACTAGAATCTAAACAGCTCAGTGTGATACAAAACTGACAGTCTTGTATAGTACTGTAAACAGTCAGTGTCACAGAAAGCAGAAGAAAACAGAGCTTTGTATATAAGAAACATTTCCAGGGCTGACTGCCATGGTGAAAAAAAAAATGTATCTAAACATTTGATCAGCACAGCTCACAAGATGACAAACAATTTTTAATTTTGATGGCATTGGCCATTTTACTGCTACAATACAAAGGTTTTGAAGTGTGAAGGAGATATTTTTGGATGAATTACATCCTTTTGCAGACAAGCAATAGAGCTGTGATGCCCCATGAAACAGTGGTGACAATTGAAAACAAAAAATCTGTCTGTACATTTAATTTATCTCTTGATGTACCACCTATCATAGGTAAGGAACTTGATAAGATGCTCTATGCAGGTGTTTATTCTTATTGGGTTGTTTGGAATTCTTGCTTAAATGTGAATACAAAATTGTCAGGCTGACAGCTTCTGAATACAAATGTTTATTTACTAACATACAGTCAAGTTCACACATTTGGTTTGCCTTTTAGGCCTTCATCAGAAGAATATGCAATAGTTTTGGATGCTTTGTCTGAGGGGTTTATTAGGCTACAACTACTGAGAAATTCCATGCAAGAGTGTTTCAATGTGAAGTGAGGAGAGCAGATAGGCTATAGATAGATGGATGGAAAAGATAGATAGATGATTAATTTCCTCAGAATTCCTCTACTTCAAAGTATAAAATAAATAATGTCCATATTCATGCATAGTTAGACTTGATTATAAAGTAAATGGTCTGTTTGGACAGGATAAGACAGTGGGTGCGGTCTAAAATCAACAAAGTCAGATAATTTGTTCCTGGGTTTGTGACAGAGCCGAAACTGCTCGCAGTACAACACACAGCCCCTAGCTGGAGGCACATTTTTCCCAGGTAGGCGAAGGATATTTTCACATTTTAAGTGATCATTTTGGATTATTTGCTAAGATTAGGGTTCGGCATAAGTTCATATCTGTCAAGTATCCCGTTTCGGACGGGATTTTCCCGTATTTTACCCTCCTTTCCCGGCCCCCTCCCGTATTAGTATTTTCCCGTAAATTTCCCGTATTTAACCTGCATTTATAATACCCCGGGGCGAGCCGCCCATTCCCAGTCTGACAGACTGGTGTGATCGCTCCGTTCTGTGCTTGAATACAGTACACTTCCCCCGCTCTGGCACGGTTGGATGGGGTGTGCTTCAGCGCGGTACGGGCGCATACACGAGCACATGCACGGTCACGCACACAGTGCGCGAACGTAAATCATGCAACTTTCCTCCTGCCTCTGCAAAATTGTTTAATGCAGGCAGTGTGATTACCTGCGAATGGCGCAATCAATAATCAACCATGTTGTCTGTGTCATTGTCCGCTGTGCTGCTGCAACCGCGGATAAACAAAAGACGGTTTATAATGAAAGTACAGCAGTCTGTGTGCGGAGATCCGGCAGACCTGGTGCTGGCCGGCACCGCGCGCCAGCACCGGCCGGCACTGCCCGCGGCACTGCACGGTGCGCGGCCACCCGGTCACCCAGTCTGCCGGATCTGACAGGTGCCGCTCCTGCTGTCAGTTGGACCTTTCTGAAGAAGGAGGAAGTTACCTCCGAAACTGTCAAGGTAAATAAACATCCCATGTCTGACTGAAATGTCTTTTAGTTAAAAGGAAGACATTATGAATGTATTTGAACTAGGCCTATATTGATTTATGATGACGTCGGGCCATGCGTGTGTCGTATTTAAACGTGATGACGTACATACCGGGGGCAATCATGCTTGAGCGCGTTGTAATGTGTAACGTGAAATCAAATCTCACTCCAAGGTTTTTTGAAAACTTGGCAGCTCTGACTTCCTCTGTTGTGTAATAGCGTCTCAGCTCACCCTGACAGCGGTTAGGCTTTTACACTCGACTTTCACAAGAGTTGCAGACCGCATTGGATAACATGAACTTTTGCCCGTTGGCGGAGGAACAAAGTCGACAGGACACTGAAGGAGTCAAGTTTTCAGTTTTAGGTTTAGGTTTTCCCAGTAGCAAAAGACAGCCATAACGAGCAGCCTGCTCCGCAGCTTGGCAAGAGGACCTGTCTTTCATAACAAAGGTGGGCATATGCGTCTCTTGGCAACTCCATCAAAACAATAATTCAGTCTACCACGGAGTCAGGTAGCCTAATTAATTAATTAATTAATTAGATTTTTTTTTGTTTTGTTTTGTTTTGTTTTGCTTCTTCAAAAGTTATGTAGTATCTTGGTGGGGTCCCATTGGAATTATAGTCTACGTAACTTAAAACAAACGTGCCTGAACTTGCAGACCAGGCTGGCCGAGTGAAAACAGCTGCTAACTTTGTGTCTTATTCCGGACAGAGAAGCTCTGAGTTAAACTCAACTCCGTGACTGTTGGTTTTATTAATTTGATGTGTTGCTCTTGTCATGATTTTGCCAAGCTCAGTGTGTGTGTGTGTGTGTGTGTGTGTGTGTGTGTGTGTGTGTGTGTGTGTGTGTGTGTTTAATGCGACTTGGATTTTAGCTCCTAGTCCTCTCAAACTGACTATTGCGCATGTGGTTTCAATATCCAAACCCTGGGTTTGGGACCAGATTGAAGTGCATAACTACTCGGGTATTCTTTTAACCTATGGGTTAATAAAATACTGCCGCTAGTGGGGCTGTTAATGTGTAATGCAGCTGATCTTGACAAGACAACCTTCTCACTGTATTTCTGCCTCTCCAAACCACGGTTGTGGCTGTGTTTGAGCCTTTCATTGGAAAGTGTGGGCTGGGTCAGTAAGCCGACAACATTATACACCGACCGGAAGTCAGGCGACAGACAAAGCATCGAACTTCAAAATAAAATAAAATAACCCCCCCGTCCAAATATCAATGTATCTTAATAAAACTTTGTATTTATCTTCTGAAATAGGTGTTATTGAGTATGACTACATTTTTTCAGTTTGGTCTAATTGGCTAATTTGATTTGTTAATTTGCCCGTCTGGAAGGGGTTGCCTCTCTTTTTGGTCCATCTCTAGATTCCTTTCCTTTTCTCTTACTTCATCTGTGGGTTTTTTCTTCCATGTTATGAGGGTTCAAGTCAGTTTTTTTTGTTTTGTTTTGTTTTGTTTGTTTGTTTGTAAACTTGTGTGTTTATAAAGCCCTTTGAGATTGTAAACAGTGATTTCAGGGCTCTAAATAAACTTGAACTTGATATGGAGACTAAATTAAATTCTTATCCGGTGAAAGAAAACAAACATAAGTCGTTAGAGACTTAACACACAACACAATAAGTCATATTACTCAATAAATGTCCATTCTTAAGGATAAACAAAGATAATCAAATAAACATATAATACTATTAAAATATGGACATGAACTACAGGTGAGCAGGTGAGAGAGTGAGTGAGCAGTGTTATAACATTTAAACAGAGAGTGAACAGGTGAACATAGTCAGGTTACTGTGGTAAACAAAAAAAAAAAGGTGATTCATTAGAGAAAAAAGGAAGCCATGATATGTCATGTATCAGAGCTAGAGGTATGAAACTGAATTGTTCAACACACAATACACCCTACAATGTGCAGTGTGGCAAACACTGTATGAAAGCCATTTAACCACACACTGAGCTGAAGAATTAATGAATGAAAGTATTTTTAATTTTGTTTTAAATAATCTAAGTAGACTTTCCCTTTGAAAGAATATTTGTTGATTTCATATTGTTATCCCAAATCTCTGACTGGAAAAGTACAGAGAACAGTGTTATTTTTCTCTCTAATGTACATAATGAACCATAACACCCCTAATCATAGATATTAAATCCACATAAAGGAATTGTGATTGGTTAAAGAATATTTTTAGGCCTGGAGACGCTTGAGATGAGGATTATAAATGTTGGTTCTCATATAAATGTTTGTTCTGAAATGTCCCGTGTTTTATAGGGCAAGATGAACTTGGAGGAGTACTTCAGAAGGATTGGGTTCAGTGGCCCATACGAAAAACCAGACCTGGAAACCCTGAACTTGATCCACAAGCAGCACATCTTAACAATTCCGTTTGAAAACCTCAGCATTCACTGTGGGGAGAGGAACACCATGGACCTTGAGGTAATCTACGACAAAATTGTGCGGAGCGGTCGCGGGGGCTGGTGCTGCGAGAACAACCTGCTGTTTGGGTGGGTGCTGACAGAGCTGGGCTACAACCCCACGACACTGGGCTCGAGGGTTTTCAACAGCATGATTAATGACTTCAACCCCATGGAATCTCATCTCATCAACAAGATCGTCATCGACGGCCAGGCCTACATTGCAGATGTAAGCTTCGGGGTGTCTTGCCAGATTTGGGAGCCTCTGGAGCTCGTGTCCGGAAAGGATCAACCTCAGCCGCCCGGTGTCTTTCGTCTCGTAGAAAAGGGAGAGGTGTGGGTGCTGGAGAAGACCGGCAGGAGGCCTGAGATTTTGAATCCAGACTTTTCCAACTCAGATCTAGTGGATAAGAGCCAAATCAAGGTTATCTACAGCTTCACCTTGTTGCCCCGGGGTGTCGACCATTTCCTCGAGACAACCAACAATCTTCAGACAGATCCAAGTTCACTTTTCACGAATAAATCCATCTGCTCTCTGCAAACACCCACGGGGTTCAGAGCCCTCATCGGCTGGACTTACACTGAGGTCACCTTCCGACCCGAGGAAGGTGTTGATCTTCTAGAGATTAGAAACATAAAAGATGATGAGGTGGAGGAATATCTGAGGGAAAAGTTCAATGTAAAATTGGTCAAAAAACTGGTGCCAGTAAACAAGAAAGCATGCTACAAAATATGAAAACCCTTATCTTTTATGTTCCTGCTCATACTCCCATGATGACCATCTGTGTCGATAACATAATGACTGACCAGATGCAGCAGATTTCTGAATAATTACATATATTTTATATCATGTAACGATGATTTGATTTTTCATATTTTTCCTTTAAATTGTATATAAAGTAATGCTGTGACTGTAAATTTGCTCAAATGACAGTTCACTCTTGTTTTTAGAGTTGACAAAAATCTTAATGTCACATTTTTTATCACTGACCCACATCATCTTAAGTAGCATTAAAATAGTAGAATTTTGTGTATATGACTATTAAAGTGAAAATAAACTGAATTAACACTCCTGGAATTTTATTTATTTATTTATTGCTTATGTAGTTAGTCAAAGTGTCTTATGATTATCACCACCTAGATTTTTATTTACCACATCACTAGCCTTGGATAGGCATGTTCTAATAATCAATATTATCAGCTTATGCTGTTTCTTTATACAGGGTGTCCATAAAGTCTCTTTACAATTTAAAAAATCTATTACAAAAGCAATTGATGAGATATGTTAATCAGATTCTCAGTGATACTCAGTGGTTATCAAAGTTTTTAATCACATTGGACATCAACAACCTGAAGCAAAAGATCACTGATGCCATTGCCACTATTGATGAGGCTATGATACAGCGAACATGGCAAGAAATCAAGTACCCTCTTGATGTGCTTCGTGCAACTAATGGTGCCCATATAGAGGTGTATTAATTGAGACAAAAAAAACAAAAAACAAAAACAACTTCAATATCTACTCCTCATTTTGCAATATTTTCCACAGATTTGTCTATTCATGTGCTTTTGTAAAAAATTTGTTAAATTGTAAAGAGACTTTATGGACACCCTGTATTTCTGAGTTGGGTGCCAAACCTTTACATGAGTCAAATCATCTTTCTAAAAAACAAGAGCTATGCTTCAGATGAAAATTCAAGTGCATCTTGCATCAGTTGTGCGAACAACAAACAGCTTGCCATGAAGAACACGCAACAACTTAAGTGAATAATGCAGATTTTCTGTTTTCATGGTGTTTTTCTGAGCAGTGTGAACCCAATTTTATAATCAGGTTTGGGCCACTTTCACATGGGCCATGCCCACACAGTGGCCAAGTGACCAAACTTGATTTGTTCTCTGATCTGATTGTTCACATCATCTTTGTATGTGACCCATCTCTGACATCAGTGTGGACAGACCTCTGCCATGACCCAGCAGGCACACATTTTTATCAAGTATGCTGCTGAACAACAAGAAATGTCATTGACACGGCATTCCATCATCACACTTGATGAAATAACGGTGCAGGCATTCATTTCTTGAATTGTTTACTGTGGTAACAGTGGTGTGGTGGCAGTCCATCAGCTGTACAGGCTGAGGACAAGAAGGCAAAAAAGGCTTTGATTGAATCATCTTCCCATATATCAATTAAATCTGCAGGCTCCCTGTCATTGGTGCTGCAAGCTTCCAAATTTAGTTTTGACAACCTCTGCTGACAATGAATGAATGATGAAGCTCTGACAGTAATGTGATCATGTTCACATCACTGTCAGACTATAGTCTAAAAAACAAACAAACAGAAAACAAACAAATATGAGATCTGATCTGAGCATTCATGCAGCGTCACAGATACATATCTGAATTAGGACCACATATGAAAGGGCCCAAATCAGAACTGAAATGTCAGATTTGTTTTTATTAATTAATTAATTAATTTATTTATTTATTTGCTGTTCAGATGGGTAGAAAAATCAGATCTGTGTCACGTATTTGAGGGGGAAAAAAATCAGATGTAGGCCACTTTGTACTGACTGAATAGAGACCACGTGGTCTCAAATCAAATAGCTTTCTGATGTGAAGTGTGTGTGAACACATCAGGGTTTTAACACGACATGAGTTGGTCGGCATGCATACTGGTAAATGTGTGCACGTGAGCTCTGCCCACACCATAGACAGTATAAAGACTCTTGTACAGTCTGTGGTCCACACTGACGTCAGATACGGGCCACATGCAGATATGACATGAACAGTCGAAGGATAAACACAGATGAGATGTGATAATAAATGATTCATGAATCGCTGTAAGCCGCAGTGTGAACGCAGCCTGTGCTCCCACTGCAGCAGTTTCTGCTTTTATCAGCCGTACACTGCAGTCATGAGCAGCTTGAGAACTACGACGCTCCTCTACTCAGCGGAAGTACGTCAGCGGATGTACCGCCTCTTAGCCTGTAAGCCAATCGTGTTTCAGTTTGCGGAAGCAGCGGGTGCTGATTGGATAAGGGCCTGGCCTGTGGGCCGAGGGGAGCAGCAGCTCGGCCAGCAGCAGGCTGCCGGGACGGACAGGCGTCTGAGTGCCAGGAGGGTCAGACATGAATTCCCTGGAACAAGCCGAAGGTAACCAACATGCCAGTTAAATCAGCCATGTTTACACTCGGTCTCTGATTTGTGGGGTGTTTCTGTTGTCAGGGGTAAAGAGGCTCCAAACCACAGCCCTCAGCAGAGACGTGAAGGCAGCAGCTAGCTCGACTGCTCTCATCTGTTAGCTCGCCTGTTAGCCACATTAATAGCTTATTAGACCGAGCACATACTTTCATTTAGTTTATAGTACAGCTACCTCCCATGGTTTCTCCCGGACATAGCAGCCAGGCTTCACTCTCTGTCAGTGACACTCAGTAGTAGCTTGCTAGCTAAATTTCATCTAAAATTCAAAATTTCCAATTAGCTTCCTTTCGTGTTTTTTTTTTTTTTTTTTTTTTTTTTTCCCTCCAGCCATCTTATTTGCCAGTAGCGACTTTGACATCGGTAACCCGCTAACTATAAATCTCACACTATCTCCTGAGAGGGCAGGGTGCATTACTAACAGGACATGTCAGCTAGCTACAGCCATCTCTCTGTTGTTGGGGATGTTGCTGCCTCTGTCACCTGTGTATTCAGGGGGTGGAAATACACAGGCTACAGCTGAACAGTGTGCATTATATTGACATGAATTAAAATGCATGCACATGTCCCTCCTTGTTGCCAGACCTGAAGGCCTTTGAGAGAAGATTGACAGAGTATGTCTCCTGCTTGCAACCTGCAACAGGCCGGTGGCGAAGTAAGTAACTGTGTGTTTGTGGATGACTGACAAAACCAGTGTTTGATATCCTTTGACTGCCTGACATTAAAAATAATAGCAATAATAATTCCCTAAGTACAATGGTGAGACAGGAATTTGCCCTGGAAACATTAGAGTTAACAGTATGTTTGTGAGCCAAGCCACAGGCCATTGATATGGTGATAATTTGATGTTCTTGTGCTGTGTTTCATTTGCATTTCTTTCTTTTTTTTTCCCCAGTGATTTTGATCGTGGTGTCTGTCTGTACGGCCACTGGGGCCTGGAACTGGTTGATAGACCCCGATACACAGAAGGTACCAAGGTTACTTTTTCACCTGTGTTGTCATGTGCCACTTATTTATGTTTTCAACTGAAATGGCCATATTATCTGCCACATGTATGCTAGATGCAATGGTATGATCACATTTCCCTTTAGACCACATTATTTATCTTTTCAGCTTGTATTTCACCTTTTCTTCAATAAATTCTTTATAAGTGGAGGAGGTTTGTGACTTGACGTCATGGTTTACATTGTTGACAGCATGTAATATGTTGATGTTTCCCTCGTGCAGGTGTCATTCTTTTCATCACTGTGGAACCATCCGTTCTTCACTATCAGCTGTATCACTCTAATAGCTCTGTTCTTCGCTGGAATACACAAACGAGTTGTGGCACCATCAATGTATCCTTCTGTGTGTATTTCAGTTCACGTTCAGTTGCATCTTGTCACATTTTGTCAGACCGCTATTGTGGCGTTGATCGCATGGGATGCATTTTTAGTTAACAAATGCTGTTATACTATAGGTCATTTAAGCAAAGCATGCTGCTCAAAAAAAGTTTCATCTATAATGGCAACTCACATAAAGCACAGATAGCCACTCTTTATTAAATATAGAGTAGGATGCTCTGCCATGTTCTGTGGTAACCTGAGAGCGAGCAGTGAATTTTTCTCGCTTTGTCATGTTTTTCATTATGCATGTACACTACTTTGAATTTTTTTTCTCCATACAGTACATAATTCATCTGGGTAACTATTAAAATATTCTAGAGGGGTTTACTTATTGTGATTTTTGAAAAGACCTCCTTGTGTTGTTATTGCTGCACAGTACTGTACTGCAACAACTGCATTAATGACAGGTTTACCGGCTTACATTTAAGAGAAAAGATTTTGAAGCTGTGGAAAACAACACCAGGCAACAGCTTGCATGAGCCTGGTACACACTGCTCTTATATGCTGTGACATAACCTGTCATCGGGACCAGGTATTGTCTGCTGGCTCAATAGTTTGATATTTTGGTTTGCATCTTTGACCTCTGACCCTTCAGTATCGCTGCTCGCTGTCGGACAGTTTTAGCAGAATACAACATGTCCTGTGATGACGTGAGTTGACACAACTTTTCTGCTCATTCAGACATTTTTTTAATCCCTTTAGCACTGATTTGTGGGCTTTAACGCTTGTCTTTTTGTCTATTCACAGACGGGGAAGCTTATTCTCAAACCACGGCCAAACATCCAATAACCACAGTGTCGTTCTTCAAACTAGCACTGCAATTGCAATCGATCACCCGATGTCCTTAGTCCTGCGGGGTGATCCAAAACAATGAGATGAAACAGAGAGGGGTAGCAGCACCGAGGCAGACTGTCATCATGACTGAAATGCATTTCTAAGAATGAACAAATGACGAGATAAGGCCTTTTTAACAGTGTCACCGTGTCACTAATGTCACCAATGAAGCTGCTTCTCTGCTCACGGGCCCTGTGTTATATTTTACTCATTCATTGTGAGTTCAGATGTGTTTATTTCTGATGATGTGCATGTGTTTTAGATAAATGTTTCTATTTTTAAACAGTTATTTACCAAATAAATATCTAATGTGTGAAAACATGTTGTCTCAATGTCTTTCAATTCTCCTCTTGTAGTTTGTATAGTTGTACACCCAAGTGTGTATTTACTTGTGCTTTGTGTTGACAAAGAGGCTTATGTGGTTTTTACGTGTTTGTCATTCCAGTGCGACGTCTTACATTATGAGGAAGCCGGGAAGTTACACAACATTTTAATAGTTATCTCCAAGATGTTCTCTGTCAAACATAATAGATTTTTTCCGCTCATGGTTTTACGACAGTCTATCTGCTTTCCGCTCGTAGCGACCTATTTACGGCAGAGTGCTATCTTCCACATGGCCTCCACGACGCTGGAGTTGTGCGCCTGATCGCCAAACCTCAATGAACGAAAAAGACGCAGTTGATGCGCCGCTCGCACTTTATCAGGGATAGACATGGGCAAAAGCAAGACGAACAGATTCAAACGCCCCCAGTTCAACTCGGTCGGGCTGCCGGTAAACGCTGTGAAGGAGGTCCAGGTTGATGAAGACGACCACGATGAAGCTGCTGGCTGCCCAGCTGGGGACTTACTGGAGAAAGTAAGAGCCCACTCGCTTTATTATTAATGTGTCATTAAGCTGTCATTTACCCCGGCCACAGCCAACAGATCACTGAGATATGAGGGAGGAAAATACAGGTTGAAAGTAGCTGTTGGATAATCGCTGATTAATGCAAACGGCCATTTAATCTTTTAATCACTGACACTGAAAGTGAAACATTGAGGCAAGAGGGATTCCTCATATATATAGATATATATACAAGGTTAGTGACGAGAATTAACGTAAGAAATGTTATTTGTCGTGTCTGGGCCTGAGGTTGTGATCGTGATTGTGGGCTTTAAACATTTGACTGATGCCAGGCCGAATAATCGAAATACACTACTCACAAAAAGTTAGGGATATTTGGTTTTTGGGTGAAATTTATGGAAAATATAAAAAGTTCAAGCTACAGTGATATTATATCATGAAAGTAGGGCATTTAAGTAGAAGCATACACTGGTGATTTCCTCATCTCAAACAATTTCTTGAAACAAAAGCCAACAACAGTGGTGGGTATACCACAACAAAAAATGTCAGTGTCAATAACTTGTCATGTGCCCTTGAGCATCAATTACAGCTTGACAACAACGTCTCATGCTGTTCACAAGTCGACTTATTGTCTGCTGAGGCATGGCATCCCACTCTTCTTGAAGGGCGGCCCTCAGGACATTGAGGTTCTGGGGTACAGAGCTCCGAGCCTCTACACGGCGACTCAGCTGATCCCATAGGTTTTCTATGGGATTCAGGTCTGAGAAAGTGCAGGCCACTCCATTTGAGGTACCCCAGTCTCCAGCAGCCGTTCCCTAATGATACGACTTCGATGAGCTGGAGCATCAAACACCTGATGTGAATTTTGCTGTTAAACTCCTTGTTAGAGAACAGCAACTTGTGCAAAAAGTACTGAAACATTAAACAGTTGGACATGTGCATTCAAAAGTTTACAGAAGGTCACATTAAGTTCACCTGTAAAGGTTATAATGCATTTTAGGTTCATCCTGATATTTCACCCAAAAGCTGAAAATCCCTAACTTTTTGTGAGTAGTGTATATATTATAGAAATCGCCAAGTGCGACAGTCAAATCGGGTCCGCAGTGTTTGTTTAGTTTAGTATTGATAAAGGTAAACTAGACACAAAATACAGTTATAAATAAAGTATTGTGCTAAAGAGATGCTTACAAACCGCATTCTTCAGATGTAAGATGTATGTTTGATCATTTTAAAGTTTTTGTCAAAAAATTTAAAATGATTCTCACCAAAAATCGTGAATCACATCCACACACAAACACTATCTGTCTATATATTTATATTTTTTTCTGCATAACTTTAAGCCATATTGTAACATTCTCTGAAGAATTAGTGCTGATCAGTTTTTCGGTCAACATGAAGTTTCATTTGATCATGGCACAAGTTGTTACTTTCTTATGTAACAGGATCAAGGCCTCATTGTGCAGCTGCAAATAGTTTGGCTGCTCCAGTACAGAATTTCCTTCACCCTTCAAATTATCAACTTTCATGTAAAGTTACAGAGTCCCAGTGCTGACGTGCGGGAGTTTGCGTGTGCCAGCATTTCTCGGGTGGTACAGCAGAGCCAGACCATCCCTGGGTTCCTGCAGAGGGACGCTGTGAGGCGGCTGGGGCCCATGCTGCTGGACCGCAGCCTGGCTGTCAGGGAGACCGCTGCTGGGGCACTCAGGTGAGCCGCTGTGGTGATTTGGTCCAGGTAGGACTGGGTGATATGGACAAAATCAGATATCACGAGGTCTTTGGCTGAACACCTCAAAATCAGTGTATTATGACATCCAAAATCCCAGGTGATCCCATCATCCCATCATCATATTGATGTAATATTGTGTCGCCCAGCGCCAGATCCAGTGCACCCATGGACCTCAGAGTAAACAAAACCAAACCAAAACAGCCGCCACACAGACTCCATGCACAGCTGTATACACTGGTAGCATTGTCCTTTGTAGAGCAAAGTGTTAGGAGAAATATGGCCTGCTTAGATCAGGTCTTTTATGTGAATTTGGCATTTTACATGTTGTGTGATGAATTTTGAAATATAGCTCTCCTACTATCAATTGTGTATAAAGCCTTCAGGGCTCCCTTTCCTCTAAGCATCACATCTCAGTCACTTGGCTCCTACAGAACAGCCTGAGTTCACCTGTCTTTACTACCGAGTTGGCTTCACTGTTCAAGCAGAGACTCTTTAAATCTAATCATATTTTAACAAGCTCCTGGTTCAGGTGTGCTCCTATCTTTAGCTACAGTATTTCTGACAGTAGCTGAAATAGTTGGTAATTGCCAGTATTATACTACTATACTACTATTAACTAGAAAAATGGAAATATTTGTTCTCGTGCAGCCAAATAAATGAAATTTTGTGCTAATAAAGGCAAACTAAACAAAATCACCTAGGGTTGATTGAAGTGAGGATCTTTTTGAGTCAACTTACAAAAAAACTATGGGCTCTTAAAGCATGTACATGCAATTGTCTAATTTTTCAGAAGTCATGTTAACAAGAGCACTGGTTTCCATCATCAGGGTAAGGGATTAAGAGAAATCGTTGCCTAGATTTCTACTGGAGAAACACGATGACTGGGCCATGTAAACCATTCCTCTGATTTCTGAATATCTTTTTTTGTGTGAGTGTGTGCAGGAAAAGGTAGTGGATAAGGAAACTGACACGCTAAACACACACTAAGCAACGCTTGCAAGAGTTAAAACCTTCTCTTGAACATGGTTGCTTATTTTCTATTAGTGTTACATCTGGCAAAAATATAAGGTAACCAAAAATCCCCACAAGAGGCTGGCTGATGGGTGATAATCTGATCTGTGGCTACGCGTCGGCTGCAGCACCGCTGTCAGCAGCAGCAGAGGTCGGGAGATCTTTAGTGGTGGGGGGAATCCCAGTTATTGACAGAGCGTATGTATATGGGGTTTTTAAATAACACCTGATTTTCTGCCATAACTCTGCCATAACAAGTTACTCTCAATAATCTGATTTCTGTGTGCATTTAAATGTAGTGCAGGCCTATTCAATTGGCGGCCCGCGGGCCACATGCGGCCCAGAAGCAATTCCCGAGTGGCCCAGCTCGTGGTTCAACCAAAAAAGCAGAGAAAAACATTCGCGAGAATGAACTCGAAATCCCTGCAGTAGTTCAGAAAGTGAATGCAACACTCCATGTTGCCTATAGCAACACACAACCAACTCACACTGCAGCGCGTTGTCTTGAAAGTAGAGTTCTCATCGGGCCTGAAAATTAAGACCCGACCCGACCCGGACACGACTGGGCCAGCCCGAGAAAGCCCGAGGAAAAAAAAAAAAATCGCCAAATTCGCCCTTATTTAGCAGAGCCGGTCGGCCGCGGCACCGGGGCACCATCAGTCGGTATCAGGCGGGCCGGCCGCCGCACCAGCCAGCATCAGGCAGCTCACCTGTCAGATCCGGCAGACCTGACGGGTGGGCGCGGTACCGGACGGTGCCGCGGCTGGCCCGCCTGATACCGACTGATGGTGCCGCGGCATGTGCGGGTCAATACGGTAGTCTAGAAAACTGGAGATTTTTTTTTCCCGTGCGCCCCCAGTTGCACTGCCCATAGCAGAAACCGTCCCTGCTGCGAGTCTGCCAGCACAGCGGGATACCTACTGCTGCAACTCTCTCTCACTTGTTTGCGCTGCACTCGCACAGCTGGTTGTCTGTCTGTCACTGAAAGTTTAGCCTCCAAATCCAATCCAGTCTCTCACTCTCTCCACCAGTCACATAAAAATGAAACGTCATAATCAATAACAGAACACATAATTCTATTTTTTTATTAAAAAAAAAAAAAAAAAATCCCCCACAGAACCCGAAGCCCGACCCGACCCGCCCAATTCACGTAAATTTTAGGCCCGACCCGACCCGAAAATGTCGGGTCGGGTCGGGTCGGGTCGGGTTCGGGCAGAATATGAGAACTCTACTTGAAAGTTACTGATGCTAGCGGCTCAAAAGTAGGCCTATGTCTTTTTCAACCCTTAAACGAAAAATTGACGATGAAAACCGCCGTTTTAAATGTCTGGAAAATGTCTGGCCCAGCTTAAGGTCTCGGTTAAAAATCTGGCCCAACTGAATTTGTAATTGAATAGCCCTGATGTAGTGATTGACATTTGCCAGTGTTTTGTCAGCAGCTGCCTTTACATGTACACCAAGACTGTGCATCCAAAGAGGGTTGAATTGAGGGCAGCTGGACTTGTTAGTAGATGTTTCAAATCTCATCCAAGATGTTTCTTCAGTTCTGACTGACTGAACTAGAATTAGAAGATCATGAGCCTGGAGGGGTAGCTGATGCCCTTTTCTATCCATGGTAGGTGGTCTTATCTCTTATTTGGTCTTGGTTGGTGGTAGGCAAGGCAGGAGGAAGGAACTTGGAAGACGAGGTTGGAGGACACGTGGACCAAGGCACAAAAGAAAAGAAGAGAAACAAATAACAACAAAATGCTTATATGTGTCGCCTACATTAATGTGTGTGTGTGCATGTGGGTGATGTTTAGCAATAGTACAACTTGAGACAGACTGGTGGGGAGCTCCAGGTATTTAAACCAGCGAGGGATCATTATCCAGGACACTGACAATGACCTGGATAATGAAACATCTGAAACGTCTGCTAGAGTCTACAAACAAGTCCAGTAGCTAGTCCATGAAGATTCATAGTGCCTACACTTTATATAGATCATAAAGTTTCATCTGTATCAGACACGAAACAGGTTTCTTCTTACCTTACATGTTTCGGCGACTAGTGACACCTCTGATGAAGGCGGAAGCTTACCGCCGAAACATGTAAGGTTAGGAGAAACCTGTTTCGTGTCTGATACAGATGAAACTCTATGATCTAAGTCCAGTAGCTCTTGAGTTATGAAAAAGTTATGAAAAAAAAATGCCCTTAAAAGTGTTTCATTGAAACATCTTAATCCAGTTATGTGGATTTAATTAAGATCACTTTCATTGCATTTACACTGTATGGAAACTGATAGAATACTGAAGTATTAGTTACATTATTTCAACAGGGGGCGCCATACTACAATTATGGATTTGTCTTTGAGAAGAAAGCTGGTGTTGGGTTTTTGTGATTTGATGTCTCGTGTCATAATGGTCTCATGGTAGATGTTCACAAATAAACACTTTGTTTTGTGCCAGAGGTGCCCCATCCTCTCTGATGCAGTATACCTCAAGTCAGATTCACAAATTAGCCCCAGGCTCTTTTTCTCATTGTTTCACCTAAACACACACCTAAACACACTCATAAACAGACATAAAAACGCACACGCATACACAAACACACACATAGGCTGTGACAGCGATTCTTCTCAGACTGAATGATGACTTTGCGTCTGCGGTGGTTTCATCCTGGCAGGAATCTGAGTGCATGTGGAGGTTATGAGGTATGTGAAGACATGGTGAAGCATGACGTCATGACTCCCCTGACAGCGCTGCTCAGAGAGGTGAGAGTCTGCCACTGCTTTTAACTCACCCAATCACCTCAGTACCTCTCAGTCAGCAGCAATTAGACAGCAAGCAACTCATTTTCATTCCAAAATGACAGATTCACCATGTGAGAAGTGGTGACACTCACTGACAATATGACTGCTGGCATCAATGTAAAACCTAAATTGTTTGAGTTTACTGAGTTATGTTACAAGCTGTTTCAAACCTTTTAAATACAAAATAATAAAACTGAAGACATTTTAAAAATAGAAATGATGATAGTCTGCACACAGGTATCTTTATTGCCTATATTGCAGACGTTACATTTTTCAAGTGCCGCATTTTACATTTTAAGTATCTAGTAGACCAGGGGTGGGCAATCATGTGCCATGGAGGGCCGAGAGGCTGCAGGTTTTCTTTCCAACCAAAAACTCCACCAGGTGATTTCACTGATTACCTCACCTTCAAGCAGAGAGAAGGGACTAATCAGTGAAATCACCTGGTGGAGTTGTTGGTTGGAATGAAAACCTGCAGCCTCTTGGCCCTCCATGGCACGAGTTTGACACCCCTGAGGTAGGGGTTTAAGAGACTTTGACAAGATGGCTGTTGATCGACATGATGCGGGCAATTGAAGGTGTCAAACGTGTGACCTTTTACTGAACGTCTCAACCATCAAGCCACCTCACATGCCTGTTTAAATATCAAAAGAACAATAAGAGCTAAAGTCCCCATGGCCAAGGAATTCAACATCTATGTGTGCCTGTAGATCTATTAATGTGTCCCGGCTTCATGGGAATATTATTGTTTAGACGTGTGTGCCTCAGAACAGATTGTGCTGTTGAGATTCCAGACATTTTCTGGATGCATGACCGCAGAGATAAGCTGATTCATACCTGTGCAGTTAATCACCTGGGGAACACATTAATGACTGCTTATCTGTCATCTTGTGGTTTGGGTTTGGTCTCATCTGCATCCAATGTGGTTTCTCTCCAGTGCTGTGCCGGTTTTGAAAGCAGCGCCCTGTCGATGAAAGAGCAGAAGAATCAAGTGGAAGATATTGCTAACGAGGCTGTGAACGTACTGTGGAATCTGTGGTGAGCAAGAAGTTGTGCAAACATTATATTTACCTTTATTAGTCCAGGGATGGTTTGCTGAGCATGCGTGCTCTTTTCGTTGACACCCTGGTACTCACTCTAAACAGTTACACAAATCCACTCGTGGCAGCTGACCTGTACCTTTTACTACTTGTTGCTGCCTTACTCAAGGGCACGCCAACTGTGGAAGCAGGGGAGAGCATCTCTAATTTACATTGCTCTATTTTTCGTGCTGTTCCTATGAGTTGAGCGATGGGACACATGCCTCTTCTCTAACATTCATGTTGTTGCCACCAAGATTGAAATACACTCTACTAACTTAAAGATGATGTATGCTGTTGTCTTCCTGTGTGTCTCCTGTTCTTTGTTTTCCCTCCATGCCACCCTTTACTGTGTTGTCCTGCCAGTGAGAGCAGCAGCCAAGCGCTGTCTGTGTTCAACAAAGCCGGCCTCCTGGATGTGGTTTTACAGTGTGTGGAGAGACACCCACACAACGTGGAGCTGGCCATATCTGCTGGTAGGACTACTTATCATGCTTTTTAGAAACAGTTGTTATTTAACTGTCATAATAAATCTTTTTTTTGTAAATGCGATATTTACAACATCAATATTTTGTGAACATTGTGTAAAAACTCTGTGAATGTCTGTCATTTACTTTTGTCCTCATGCCAATACACACAGAGTTTTGTTACTATTAGATGAAATAATGTCTGTTTTGTACATCCTCTGAAGAAGTATCAACATTAATTTTCTAGTTAGTATATAACTGTGCATCCATACTGCTGTCCATATCCTGAATACATACTGGAAACACTAAACCACATAGACACATGTGGCTACATACTAACAAAATACAGCATCTCATCACCTGTTTTTAAATTGTCTTTAATTTGCTTAAATACTATATAAGTTACTATGTTACACAGTGTTAATACAATAGATCATGCCATTACTATATTATGGCTTATTCAGTCTTAGATTCAGTGTGAGATATGTTGGTTTCTCAGTATGCTTTTTGTCTAGTGAGGAATCAGGCCATTTACATAGACCTGTGATCTGACAGGCTTACGTCATTCTCATGTTTCATGTGTATTTACATTGCAAATTGACCTCAGTGTTGGACATATGAATTTATGCCAGCCATACCAAAGAGAGGCCTGATCTTTAACTAGTAGTTGAAGTTCAAGAGTTAAAGAATTTAAGTTTCAGAGAGCCTTTCAAAGCAAAACCCAGCATTATTATTTGTTGCATTTTAAACCAGCGCAACTTATATTTCAGTTAGGGTTTGACTTGAAATGTAATGTCTTTTTTTGTGTTTCCAGCTCACTGTTTGCACACTGTGACTGAGGATAACCCAGAGCTGCTATGTAGCTTGAACACTGCTGTGCTGGGAGCACTGGAGAATGTGCTGCAGTCATCTCAGCCAGACACGGCACACACTCTCCTCAGGACACTGGCCGCAGGTATAAATTGACACTAGTAAACTTCCCAAATTGCTTAAAACTGTAGCTTTTTACTAAGACACTAGTTGATAATGATGCTTCATGTCTTTTTCTGGACAGCAGTTGTCTAGAAATTTGAACCACTTGAGTCTGAATGTGGTGTGAATGTGTCTGAAGGCTTTTACACAGTTTCAAACGTTTTGGGCATGTAGCCGGGTACTCTGTGTCTAGAGCACCTTATAATGACTGCTATGGAAAGGCTGCATTTTTTTAGTCTCAACCAGTAAACGTCCAAAGTGCAAAGCTAAAGCACCAATAAAGAACAATGTATAAACTGATGCATTAAGACATAATGATTTGAATATATCTAGTTAACACCTAACTCCTACCCACTGTATCACCCAGGCACAGTATGGAATATGAAGAGTAGCCTGCCTGCCGCCCGCCAGGCTCAGACGCTCAATGCTGTGGCGGCCATCTTGTCTAAAAGCCTGGATCTGGACGCAGGTACGTTGATCCCTGAGCTAAGACAGGCCGCAGAGGCTCGCCGTGACAGCGCTCCAGCCTCAACAGACGTGGAGGACCAGGCTGCAGAAGACCTCGCCGCGGTGGAGATGGATGAAGAGGCGGAGGAGGCAGAGGAGCCAGTGAGACACAAGAGGAACGGAAAGGCTTTGAAGATGGATAATGACTTCACCGACCTCTTGCCTGTAAGTGCTGTCTCCTCCACAGACATGTTGAAATCACAGTAGCAGTCAGGGTAGGGACACCCCAGCGGGGATGTATGCATTGGCTGTTGCATACGTCAAACCTGTGATCTCTATAATCAATAGGTAATGGATAAATGCAGTTGGAGCATAATGTTATCATTAGTTTTTTAAAGTTGTTACTCTATAGGCTCCTTTATCTAGTTAGGATTTACAAGCAGTAGGCAGCATGCCTCTCTCACTGTAACAGCTGACCTTTGGTACGCAGCAAATGTGCTTGTGAGAGAGACTCTGACCCCATTCCACCTCTGTAAGCAAGCCACCTGGGTTATCCGGTTGCAGTGGGACAGAGAAAAAATGACCTACACCTAGACCTAGGTGTAAATGCACTCAATACAAACTGAAAGCCCAATATGGTCAGAGACATATATGGCCACTTCAAACGAATGGCTCATGCAAAAAACAGAAAAAAACACACCAACACACCAATGAGGCTATAGACCCATAGACCCTTGCTAAATAAACTGTTTATTTCAGCTTGTTTTGTAAAAGACAATAAGCGAAGCATCAGGCTTGCTCCCGCTTGGCATATTGTCTTACTTGAAAGACTAGTTGAAATAAATAGTTTATTTACCAGGTTGGTGTAGAGTTTCACTGGTGTGCAGTGAGATTTTTTGACTTGAACTTTATTTGAATTTCCCATGCTTGACCCTTAAAAAGTAAGACCATCTATTTTTAGGCCCTAACCCCCCTCCCAATATTTTCCCACTTTCCCCTAGTGCGGTCAGTCCATCCAGTTAGTTTCTGTGTGCTATCGTGTTTACAGTGTGCCGTGATCCTTCCCTGTCTCTCTTCACCCCAATACAGTGAAGCTGAAGGGGTAATTTTTTTGGGGAACTCAAATGGTTAAAAATGTAAATGTGACAAGCTCAACGGCTTTTTCCAAAAACAATGACATGGATACCAGGCATAATCCACAGCCTGAGGGGGTGTGGACATTATTTGGGAACTATTTTCCTGCTGAAGAACACCAGCAAAATGTATCTATCTTCCCTCAACTCATATGAATCAGAGGTAGGTGGACACAATTTGCAGTTATTCTTCAGCAGGAAGTAGTTCCCTACAAAACTCGTCACCACGAGGAATGTAGATTATGCCAGGCATCTATGTTAATATTTTTAGAAAGAGCTACAGTTACTGTTGAGTTTCTCCACATGTCAGTTTGCGAAGATTTGACCTTCACAAAGCAATACCTATCCAGCCACATTGTATTGGAATGGTGGATAGTAGGGAAAATATAATATTTTTGTATTTTGGGCAAGAATAAATGTAGTTTGTCCCAATCCATATTCAACAACCACATAAACAGAAACAGGCTTCATTATGCCGATCCAGCCAGGAAATGCACACAACTCAGATACCTGAGGAAAATAGGATTGTCAGGATACATATAGACCAGGAAGAAGCCAGACGAGGTGTTTACTGTCCATTTTGAAGGACAGAAATATTATGAAAGGGATGCCACTTGCATGGCAATCTGTGTTTTCTGGCAAGGGAGAAATCCAGTTTTTCTGTATATTTGTGGGAGTGCACGTTTATGCCAGGTGGAAAGGGGGCCTGTGAGTCATCTGGGAGTGTGATCCAGAATGCGACCGGGGAGGCAAACTGTCGGGTTCGGTGGGTGCCTTAGTGATTCTCGGCAGGGTTCAACCAGGGAGCAGCTTCTGCCTTCCACCGACTGTCAGCTCCCTAGACCTGACCTCGGCGAGACAGAGCTGTCCCTCTCAGCCCAGTCAGAGCCAAGGCCCTGCGATCGCGGCTGACATTCATGGTGATGTTCCAAAATACCCTGTAATATCATGGGTAACACAATGGGGTTGTCTCTAGCCCTCGGTTCTTCTAGTTTTAATATGCAGCCATGCAAAGCATTTCATTATTGCAGCATTGTTAAACCCATCAAAACATAAACACATACACACATCTAGCGTAACTATTTGGCCTACTCATAATTGGAGTGCTACTTTAATTTCGTCTCCTCTCCAATAAGATTTGACACTGCCGCATCAACCTCAGTACATCCCACTTAGCTGAGTATTACCTCATCTTTCTGAGGGGCCCCATGTACACCTTAATTTTCACTGGTTGTGGTAGCATTTCAAATACACTGCAATTTAAAAAAGTGCAGTCGAACATGTTTGCATACTTACACAGACTTTCCGTCTTGCCAAAGTAAATTTGTTTTGTGGCATGCAGCTGCTCTCAGATTGGGTGATCACAGTGCTAACCCTCATTTTTTTTGGGTGGATGTTGACTCCCATGGCTGATTTCTACTGTCCAGAGGGGCAAGGAGGAGCTGAGGGAGGCGACGGCCTTGCTGACAGCCCAGCAAACGTCCCTGGAGATCATCGTCAACATGTGCTGCTCTGACGGTGAGTGTTGTGGGCACGGACAGCAGCGCTGACCCCAGGCACTTTTCATCAACATTATTGCATGTGACACCGCTTGGCCACCCAGTATGTATTTGGTATTTGTCTATTGGAAAAAAAATATACAGCTGGATTCTTGTACATGATGTGTTCATGTGAGATGCCAAAAATGTGTTTTGTTATTTGAGTCTGCATGCCAGTGTTTGTCTTGACTCATTCCACGATTGCCCCCACCAGCAACTGCATGTGCACGCTTGTTTTCAGACCCCTCTGATGATGAGTGGGAGGAGACATCAAGCAGTGATGAAAGCGAGATGGGTCCTGATACCCTCTGCGATGGACTCTCCAGCCTGATGTCCCCCCTATGTTTGTCGGCTGAAGTTCACGGAGCCCTGATAAACCACAGCATCCCAGAAAAGGCAAATTCCAGTCAATGACCTGACACACCTGAGTCAAACAGTACATACAAGTTATTGTCAGCGACACTCTTACATGGTTGGAGTTTGGCTCCGAGGGTCAGAAAGTTAAAACAGTAATTGCAGCATATTAGACTGTAACATTGGGCAATATGGACAAAATCAAATGTCAAGATATCTTTGTCCAAATACCTTGATATCAGTATGACCAATAGTCATCAAGGGACAACTATGGGTGCTTTTATAACACATGTGAGATTTACACATGTGATAAATGATTAATAATCATTATGATGTTTATATGATGACCAAGCAGGTAGAGGAAAATAATAGAACAGCTT
The DNA here is from genome assembly GCF_902150065.1 of Myripristis murdjan. Lineage (NCBI taxonomy): Eukaryota > Metazoa > Chordata > Actinopteri > Holocentriformes > Holocentridae > Myripristis > Myripristis murdjan. The sequence goes on from NC_043982.1 coordinate 19,914,350, forward strand.
AAACTGTCTGGTAAGTTCAGAGAATTGCGTACCTTTGCTGTAATGCAGCCTTTAAAACTATGAAAGGGCAAGACTTACGCCATTTCACAATTTTCTGATTTCTAAAATCCCATATGATGTCTAGTCTCATATCACAATATCAGCATTATGACACTATATCACCCAGCCCTAATTAACAGCCTATCTGACACCTTACCTGGATTCTCCTGATGATGTTGTTAACCCCACCCATGTGATGCTCCAAGTACCTTCAAAACAGAGCATTAGAATTATTGTATCCCCCGGACAACGTCCAAACGTTCATATGATAGTCACGTGTCCACTTCCATGTACGTTGTGATTTTCAGCAGGATTTTGCCACGATTTTCTTGTGAGCGCTCGCAAGGCTACTGATTTCTGACCATAGCGACAGTGGTGCCTGAATTGAGTACAGTTTTGTGTTAAAAACTGTATCGCTGTAGACACATTGTTTGTGAACACTCTACAGGACACAATGTTGACAAAAAGTGTTAAAGGCTCTGGTCCCACCTGGTATTAAAATGTGTCTTTGGTGATCCAAACACAAGTGGACAGCTGTCAGTCTGTCCACACACACCTGGCATTAACATGCGTCTCCAAATGCGCCTGGCCTCCCCACTTGTGATCGGATCTCACTTTCCCGCTCAAAATGCAAATAAACACATATTATTTCAGAGAGTGAGACAGAGAGAGAAATTGTAAAATGAAATTCTTACTTTGCAAGTACTCCTTCCGTGCAAAAAATAAAAATGTCATTTAACAGGCAACAGGCATTTAACAAAAGAAGACATCCTTGTTCACTCAGCCTCATTTTAATGTGCCTGTCTGTCACTGAAGACGTATTTCACATCTGTTACAGGCTCGATCTGATCACGTTCAGGGTCAGATTATTTAATTATTGCAGCAGGTCTGAGAGGGTTCTCCGGTTAGGCGGATAAATAAACCTCTAATATTTCTGTGGTAGTCCTTTAGTAACTATCACGTCTTGGGTTAGAAACAATGTGTTAAACTGCACTGGGGCACGAAATTTAGGAAAGGCGACTGCCTCCAAATTTTATATGGAAGAAAAAAACCTGAATATTGTCAATACATATTTTAGAGGGGGGTTATGTTTTATTTAAAGGGCTATTTAGGTCGTCAACAAAGAAACATAAAGTACCTGACACATAAAGTTTGGTAACAATTTTAGTTATAATAATTTTGTGGCGGTTTAAACTGTTGGGATCAAATTGACCCCAAACATAAAAGATGTTCGTAAATTTGAACATAACAGAAGGGTTAAGGGGAGCTGAGCTCCTCCTGGCTCACCCATTGTTCCCATCCTACAGGTAGACAGTTTGTATTTTTATTCATTAACCAGCTACTTTATAGCCGACCTGTATTTCAGTTTTCAGTTGATTCAGCTGACAGTTCAGCTGCTGGGCAGAGTCAGGTAAGATATTTTTCTATTGGAAAACTGCTGGCCTGGCTGGTGTCGGGGGTGTTGGGCTGGACAGAGGAGGTCAGGTGAGTGGGCGGTCCTTCAGTGCGTCCTGGGACACATTTCTGTTTACACCTCCAATGCAATTCTGACAAAAGCGTCCCAGGCCATCTCCGAATGTGTCCTGATATCCGATCACTCAGGACACATTGAGGACGCATTGCTGCTGTTTACACCTGTACTCGGAGGTGTCAGCTTGTGTTTCTCAAGATTTCTCAGGATGGATGTTAATACCAGGTGGGATCAAGGCTAAACATTTTTGACGAAAACTATTTTGCCTATACACCCACACGGTCGTCAGTGACTGAACATTCTTGTTTACAATAATCCAGATCTCTTTTTTGTGTGTGCGTGTGTGTGTGTGTGTGCGTGTATGTGTACATCTATGTATCTATCTATTTATCTATCTATCTATCTATCTATACACACACACACGCACACATCCCCTGAACTGTGTGCAATGGTTGTAATTTTTTCTTTCTTAATTCAATACTTAAGGTCCTCAAAAAGACTGAGTTCCCCAGCAGGGAGGCCATGGATGTGTGCCATCAGAATCCCTCCTGGAAATGCCTGATAAAAAAGTAATTCTCTCACGTCTCGTTAGAGAGCAGTGGCTCTGACTGTGTCTCATAATAACGATGTGTATAGCACTGTTGCACTTTGTATTGATACTTTCTGGTGTGTATTTTCACTCTTGCACTGAAATTTGTTGGCAGTGCCATGGATTTTTTGTATTTAAGTTAATTCCAATGGTCTGCCTGTGTGGTGATTAAAGATACTTGAGTTGCAAAGAAAAGTACAACACAGTAATTGCTGGGAATTGGCCCCTGGTTGTAGAGAGCCTTTTAACATAGGCTTGAAAGAAATGCCCTACTGCTTTGTGATGGCGTCCATCTTTCCTCCAGGATGCAGAGGGTTCAGTACCGGGCGCTGACGTGTCTCCATAACATCCTCTCCTCCATGGACGCGGAGTCCCTTGGTGGAGCCGCAGCCCTGCAGGGCGTTGCACAGCACCTGTCCACTCTGGTCTTTGGAGCTGCAGGTCTGACACTTATGTCACTGTATTGTAACACAGCACATACAGATCTTACTTCATTCAGCTTTAGTTTAATTGTTCGTTTTTAACACACACTGTAATCAAACAGGAAAAAACTACAAACTACACAGGAAGTAAAGTTTTCATTTTGTTTTAGACATTTTACTTAAACATTTTGCTGATGCTTTCATTTAGAGTGATTGCAACAGAATAAGCATGAATTTGTTCTCTAGTGAAAGCAACAAACAGTAAGAAGTGAAAGCCACAGGACGCTGATAATAGATGAAACAAAAGTTCCTGTGTCCGTACAGCGACCATACACTGTCTCATGACACGAGTCACACATATAAACACGAGTTAATATATGTGTGTATCCTTTTTTAACAAAAGCATTCATACAGATGTCTTTGTTGTGTAATGACGTTTAAATGATAAATAAGCAGTATGTATAAATTAGTTTACATGAGATTCTATGTTGTGTAGAAATAATAAGGCATTTCAGTGCATTTTACAAGAAAGCAGAACACACAGTGTTGCCTTGGGAAATGTGTCATACCTTGTTTGTTTTCAGAGATACCAAAGGAGGAAGAGTTCCTGGAAGCTGTCACCAGTGCCATGCGGTCACTCTTACAGATGATTGCAACAAAAAACATCCCCCAGGTACAACATATTCAACAAGCCCAGGTTTTCCTTTGTTTTTATAGCATTATAGATATTTCAGCTGTTGTTCCACATCTCTTTTTGTTTATATGTGTGTATGTTGCAGTGTTGTTTGTTTTCTGGATACTTTATTTCAACAAAAAACATGAATTAAAATTCAGGACTATGCTTACTTGCATTGTAGGAGGGAATTTGATCATTTCTTTTTCAAATTGGCATTTTCTGGTAGCGTGGTGGTGTTCACCACTGCTGAATGAATTCAGGAGCAACACCGTGGCTGATGGAACTTGTACTCCACCCAAATTTACAAATTCAGTGCCAGTTTCCACTCAGCCTCACCATTGACGGTGTTTATTTTGGATAATTTGTTTGGTTGCTTTTGCTTTTGTTAGTGTATGAGCCCCCAGCAGCTGATGAGCTTGAGTGAAGCAGCCACCCAGTGCAATGTCGTCAGCGTGAGGGTCAATGCCTTGGCCATTCTGGGCATCACAGGCAGCATGTTGGCCAAAGAGAAGGGCACCGCTGAAACCCTACAGGTATCTTTTTCTCTTTTGGGTGGGTGTGTTTTGGGAATGTCTGCTCTGTTTCTAAGACATTGTGTGATTTACAGATGATTGGACATGCCTTACTCCAAGTTGCCTCAAAAGATGCCAACCTTGTTGTAAATGGGGAAGCCCTAGATGCCCTGTTTGACGTTTTTGCGGATGGGGAGGAGGCGGAGACAGCAGCTAAAAACATCCAACTACTGCCTGCGCTGAAGGCTCTTCAACCTGTTTTCAAAGCCAAGGTATTACAGTTGCATTTGTGTTTCTTTCTTTTCTGTTTTAAAAAGTTTGCATTGTGTTTTCTATTTGCAGTTGTACATAGCAAAAAAAAAAAATCCAGATGCAGTTAAAAGCACTGTAAACCCACCCATTCAAACACACACACACACACACACACACACACACACACACACAAATAGAGAAAATGCATTAAATATAAGACAGAAAAGATGAAGAGATGAAGAAAAGTACCTCACATTTCCTTAGAGACATTTTCTTTCAGCCTATCTTTTCCAGTTATATGCATTCAACTACTACTGAGTGATGGATCAAAATCAATTATCTTGATTAATTTTTCCCCCTGAAGCTTGAAAACAGGCTCTCATTTCCTCATTTCATTCCTTTGATTGTACTGTTGAAAGATGATTGAAAAACAATGTAACTGGCACTTTTTTTCTTGTTTATCGTGTCTTTAACAGTTTGCTTCCGCAATAAAGAGTTGTTTTAGTCAACTGTCTGATGTTTTCATCTGGTATTTAGGAGCAAAAATGAACCCTTTAAACTGGGCAGAAGTGTTTTTACATATATCATGATAAAATCACCAGATATGAAAATTGTATTTGTTAACATTGTCAGCCATGTGAAATTGTTGCTACAACTGGAGTTTGATGTAATAATGTAAGAGTATGTACGGCTGTACATGTTTACAATCCCTGCCTCGGCTTTTATTTTTCCCCAACTAGATCCGTAAAGAAGGAAGAGGGAAGTACAGCCCCGAGCAGCTGTGTGTGCTGGACAACATCAAAGTCAACTTGAGGAGATTCATCGGTTACCTAGAGAAGGTGGTGAAAAAATGAGAGAACTTTACAGCACCTCCCAGTCCCACCATCTGAACCTGACTGGCTCACAGTGTGTGGACAGACATGCCGGCAGAGCCATGGTGGAACACCACAGTATGGTTGTGAAACCATCCAGTATTTATTACATTGGTAGTAAAAGGTTTGTATTTGCTTGGTTTCATTTTTTTCTATTGTCAAAATAATGATTAACTATTACACTTTCATAGTTTCAGAATTTGTGCAGAGCAAAATGAGATGGACCCTAACAAGAGTATGTTGCACAGTAGGAAGATTTTTGTGCTACATATACATTTATTCATTTTGATGTTCTTCATTTTAATGAAGCTGGTTGTGACGTTTAAATATGTACACTCGGGGTACTTTCATGTCTTCAGTAACAAATATGTTTAAGGATCTAATATGTAGCGATGACAGCCTTCTTGGTTTTGATATCAGTGCTTTCTTCAGGCTTGCCCCACATTGCAAAGAGTTCAAACATTAATGTCTGCTTTTGCTGACCCTGACGAGGAGGAAGAGGTAGAGCTATACAAAGTGCCCATTGCAGTGCCCTCAAGGATGGATTACAGTGATAGCTATATGAAAAAAAGATTTATCTTGATTTTGTTACACGGTTGCCTAAGGAAAAACAAGATTACAGTAGATGACATGACCTTCCAGTAATTGACAAAACTGAAAGGATTTGTCATATTCACTGGCAAGTTTATGATAAGGTAAATTTGTTAAGAGAAAAGGATTTTCTGTTTACTGAAGCTGTTTTATGTTTAATTATATTTTTGCTGCAAGAAATGAGTGCATATTCTCTACTTATGCTCCCTTCACCTCCCGTCTCTTCAGCAGGATCAATTAAACACTCTGTGAAGCATTACTCTACTTTCATGTAATGAGTGTTAATAGTTCTGTTGTAAGTGTAAATGTGATGACTTTCTGTCTGCAAGTCACCAAATTATTTTGTTCCATTTGAATGTCCCTGTTGGTTGCCACACCAGTCAACAACACTATGACAACTCTTGGCAGGAACTCTGTCCAAGAATGTTGACTGTAGCGAAACAGAAATGAAAATGGGCGAAATCGCTAAAATCTCACTAATACCAAAGAATCTAAAATTGGTGCAAAATAAGTCTAAGCCAGCAGGACTGAATGATGTCAATCCTGGATACTGCCATCATTTTTTTTTTTTTTTTTTTTTTTTTTACATCTATTCCATTGTTGATCATACTTTTCATCCCTCACAGAATTATTGGCCGTTATATATTCAGGGAGTTGTTAAGATGGAATGGTGAATTTGCACGCAAGTGCCATTTACCTAAATGTTAACACTCAGAGTGAGTATTTCCTCTGTTGTAGAACTCCTTGGCTTGGATTTCACATGATTTTCAGGGAAATGTCAATACAGTTGCTCCTCATTACAATAAAACCATATTTTAGAGTTGAATTATAGGGAGAATATGTCATCAAGCTTTGTATCAAAGGCTTTTCGTGAATAAATCCTGATTCCTTACCATTTGGTGAAACTTTGTTTTCTTTGCTTTACATAAACAACTGCATGTATTCTAGTCCATGTATTTTACACCTTCAGATGTCATGGTAAATATAAAATGTGGCTGAACTATGAACTTGTTGGCTAGTTTGGTAATATTAACTACAATGTGCACTATGACTTTACATTGTTAAGTTATATATGAGGCTGAAAAGTCTAACCCCATGGATCCCTTAATACCAAAGTGAGTAAACTACATCTAGATGGAGATCATCATAAAGCAAAAAACAAAAAAACAAAAACAAAAACAAAAAAACAACAACAACAAACAAACAAACACACACAAACACAAAAAAAACCTGAGAAACTGTGTGCTTTTCTCCCTGCAAACCACTTTGAAACAAACTTCCATCAGGTTCATAGTGCTCACTCTGATGTGTACAGTGACTTCTTTTCATAAAGATGTAAGTCACAGTATAAAGGTAGCTGAACTCCCGAGATGTGGAGCAATAAATAAAAACGTGTGTGAACTATGACCTTTAGTTGACAGAGCACCATAGGCCAAACAGCTACCAAGTTTGTTTTATGCTGCTCTTCTCTGTGGAAGATTGTTCCCTTAGCATTACAGTGATGCTTTTATGTGTCACAAAAATGTCAACAACATTTCTGAGCGCTTACAAATGTTGGTAAACCTCCTCACCAGCGTTATTGCCATCTGAGACGAATAAATCAGCTGTTGTTACGTAACAGCAAGTAAGTTGTCCTCTTGCGTAACAACGGTTGCCCCGCCCCCCTTTTTCACGCTCTGCGCATGCGCGTTGGAACCTTGTGGTCCGCCATTGAGGGACCCATGATCAGGAGGAAAGGGTCAGAAGCGCTTCGACAGGCAGCAGCTGCACGTTTTCTCCAGTCTCTAACCTGAACTTTGCCGTGGACTCGCGTTTTAACTACTTTGCTCACAGTCTCGTCTTATTTCTCGTGGATGATTTTGGTTCACAGCTGTTCGTGCCACCTCCAAGGAACGTGTTTTTAACCAGCATCCAGAAGTAACGAAGCTGCGAAAACCCTCAGCTAGCATAACGAGGCTGTAGGCTAGCTAACGTTAGCTGGCTACCTGGCTAGCTTCACACGAGCTGAGCCTTTGCTCGGTGGAGGGGCGGGGGGGCGGTTTGCCTGCAGTGTCGTTTGATGGATCCAAGAATCGCCTGGTTTCAACCAGAACAACGGGGACCCGCTAACAACCTGTGGATGCAGATTTGGGAGACGACACAAGGGCTGGGATATTTGCATGTAAATAACAACTACACTACGGGTTCTCCTAGCACGTCGAGCCTGAAAGCGAGCGTCAACGGGGCGTCGGGGACCGCTCTCTCCGGCAAAAACGGAGCTGTCAACTCCAGCGCCGGCAGCGGTGAAGCCAGGAGTCAGGGGATGTCGAACTCGATGGGGGACGGAGAGATATCTGAGCAGCGGGACTTTATACCACTGGAAACTGATAACAACCACAACAACCGAGCCGCCGGCAGGGGCGGCGGCGGCAGTGGAGGAGGAGGGGTGCAGCAGCAGGGCAGTGGGGTCGCTGTGGTTTGGAGGGGGCTTTCGGACGTAGCCGGACACCCCAACAAAAGGAAAAGAGACAACAAGGCTAGCACTTTCGGATTCAATTCTAGCCTCTTGCACAGTGGCAGCAGCTCTGAGACGGGAGGCTACGCTGGTTACACGGGCACGCCATGGAAAGTCAGGAACTACTCTGAAGGGATCATTGGGTAAGGCCACTTGGTTTAAGTTTGACCTGCCATGACACCGACAGATTCACTGGCTTGTTGGTGAAAACCAGCTGCCTATAGCGGCGGAGGCACTTGTTCGCCTCACACAGAAGAGCAGGTCGTCATAAATCAAACTGTAGTGAAGTTGGCGCACAGATCCAGGGGGGTTGACCGGTGGTTAACCAAAGTGAGGTCCGGGGACCTCGCTGGGGTGCTGGAAGCTGGTGTTGATCAATAAAAGAACATGTAATGATGAGTTTTAGGGCTTTACCTACTTTCACCTCCCCATAAACTGTTTAGTCACTTGCACAGTTCTATATAATCATATACATATCAATCAAAAAATTCTCCCATGGGGGTCTTGGAAATCAAAATCCTATCCAGTTGGAGTCTTAGTTTAATGATTATCTGTTTGATGGACCTTGACTTGAAAAAGTTTGGAAATCCCTGTGTTATGCCACAACGCCTCCATATTTGGCTTGTCATTTTACTGTCACTGGCTGTCAGGCTCTTTCCAGAGTAGTTCGAAGGGGGCAATGTTACAGCCTCCAGCTGTCCCGACTGAGTGCATTTTCACGTTTGTCATCTTGAATATTCTTTGTCTCTTCCAATATGTCAGCAACATGTGTCCTCGGTTCAGGACTTCTCAAGTTGAGATGTAAAAATAGAAGGATTTGAAATAGACCTGATGATGATACAGCATTTACATGCTATAACAAACGTTTGACATTGTGCTGTCCTACACACGGGCAAGGCATTTGCATCAAAAGGGTAAATCTCTTCCCCTCTGATTTCTTTTTAATTTAAAGGGTGTAATCAGAATATTCAGCAGCAAATGCCTCAGGAAGTGGACTGTGTCAGATTTGATAAGTAATCAGTTGGGACTGCAACCTTTATTTGAATGTTTTGAAACGCAAGACTAGCAAGATCCCACTGTATTGTTGTCATGCTCATTAGTTCCACGGGTCTGTAGGTGTTCTTTAGTTTTAAGTGCATTTTAGTCTTAACTAGAAGAGTGCAGATCTCCACCACGTGTATCACTCCTTCTCTGTGGTCAGACTTGGGTGAAACCCAACCTTTTTTGTGTACTGGGAGAAGGGAAAATACAGTGGCCTTGTCTGCATCTCCCCTTCTGCGGTGCTTGGATTTATGCGAAAAACTAGTTGAGGAGTTAGCACTAAACCGCGTTTTTCAAAGGTTTTGTATTACTGCAACCATTGATAGATAGATAGATAGGTATACTTTATTGATCCCAAACTGGGAAATTCACAAAAATATTAGTTTGATAGGTCCAGTAGTATGCAAGATTAGCTGCGGATGGATACACATGACCAAATGCAGTTATCCCTTGTGCCACCTGGTGGAGGTAAGGAGTTTTATGGTATGCTTGTGACTGAATCTCTGTGGCAGAGAGGTACTTGAACAAGAAGAGACTGGAGATGACATCAGTGTCATGAAAATAGTTAATTTCCCTATTATTACCAGAGTGAGAATGAATGACTGTCCTCTTCATAGTTTTTGCTGTGTCCTCTGTCATGCCCTCATCTGCAGTATAGTAGTTGTATGTTTCTGTATCACGCCATATGTAACAACAATGTGCTATGTGGTTGTCCTTGCTATGAAGTTGTTTGAGAAAATGAAATTTTTTTTTGCTGCTATATGTCAGAAAGCCTCAGGCCACTTAGTGCCTCCCACTGGTTCAAGGCCTTCCCTCTGAACAGCCCCTGAAAGCTAGGAAATGCTTGTAACAATAACCAGTGATTGATGGCGATTGCACGGCTGTTACCATACAAATCCGGGGGGGTGAGGGGTGAGGTGAAAACACACTACCTTGTATGGTGTTAAAGCCTTGGACTAAAGACCTCAGTGGCAGGAACACATGATTTTACTTGAGATCTTGTCAAAGTGTCAACTTGACAGTATTGGCATTGAAGCATTGAAGTCTGTTCGCCAGAACTCATTCATTTTACTGTAGGGAGTAAGTGTTCCTCAGATTCCACTAACTTCATAAAGGCCTAACTGGGATGTGTCTCTCTTTTTTTTTCTTCTCCGTGCTGCCTGACATGTGTAGGCAAGCAGCACACCGGAGTCTGGAGCCCAGTCTTAGGCTGATCCTACTTTGTAGTAATATGGAAGGACTGTGTTTGCATAAGGACATTCCTTACTGATTAGCTCCTCTAATTCCAGAACGTGAACCTCAGAGCCAAGATCACAGTCAGTCACTACCAGTGTGGACCTTCTGTCTTCCCACACCCCTGTTATGCACAATGCCAGGGTGTTGAGCGGCATTACAGAAACGATATTTCGAAACGCAGTCATTCTCAAGACCACATACATAGGCCTGTCCATGTGAACGTACAAGCTGCTGTTCAGTTATTTTAAACCCTCTGTTAAATCTCCACTTATGTAAATACACGTCTTGCTGCCTTGTTGCCTCAGTAACGCACTCTGGGTGGGGGAGACACAGTAGGAAAGTGATTAACATCTAAAAGGGTGGAACTTTTGAGCACTAGCCAGGGCAAATTGTTACTAGTATATACATGTAATATAATAAAGTTTAATGAGGTAGATCATGCTCTAAATTAGAGTATACACATGCTTGAAAATCACGTTTTTGTTCTTTTGCTTGTTATGTTTCATCACTTGCTCAGTTTTAGTAATGTAATGTTCAAGATTAAAAATGTAAAGTGTGCTTTAATGTTATACACAGAAACATGTTGAAAAAAAAAACACCTTCTCTCATAGTGTTTCACATTTCACCGAAGTGCTGCCGCTTCAGTAGGATTGAGAATCTGTTAGCCAGTCTTACTTGCCAGCTAGGTTAGTATTCCCTTTCCTGGACTCACTCACCCATAGAATCACTCTCCTCGGGTGTGTGCGCAAACTTAATTTTGTGCTCGGTGTCTGTATGTAATTTCCTTTATGTGCAGTACCTGGGGAATCATCCAGTCAAGGTCATATTTAGTCAGAGTTTAATTATACATTTGTACAATCACTATGGCATGTGAAATTCGTAAGCAGTTTTCCATGGGACAGTCTGTACTCGCTCGGCTGTGGGGGTGGGTGACAGAGGCAGAGGCCCTCTGCTACAGGCATGTGCTCATCTGTGTTTGTAAGTGCCTACAGCCTTTTCTGACGGGATTGGTTTGTGCCAGAAGGTCTATGCAAGCAGCCCGCCTCAGGATGGAAAAGGATCAGTGTTTACATGCTCCACACGGCGAGCACATCCTGGCTTCCCTTCCCCTCTCCCTCTCCAAAACAAAGCCAGCCCAAGAGAGAGAAACCCGAGCTCCTTCATGCTCTGTCCAATCAGAAGTGGACCTCTAAGGGAGTGTTTCCATGTGTGTGGTTGTTTTTTTTTTTTTTTTTTTTTTGGTCATGCACATAGGCTGTCAGTATGGGGACAGAAAGTCAGCGTATCTTAGGAGAACTGTGGCTTGTTACTGTCCTGTTGAACCGTGTTATAATCTGGTTGTGTTGAGGCTCTTTTTTATTTAGGCTCGTTATTGTGTAGGCAAGATGCAACGCTCCAAAGTTCCAGTCTTTTTATAACAAAGAGAGGCATTGTGAGTGAATGAATTTAGTGAGATATGTTGATTCACTGGATGGGTCTGTTGTTTTCTGTAGAATTGGCCAGCGCCACTCCAAATGACCCTTTTGAGATAAACATATCCCTTCGATTGGTTGTATAAAATCACAGTAGTTTTGAAAATGAGCTGAAAATGATACCAGTTCAAATTTTGCATTTCCAAGTAGAAAAGCACAAATACTATGCAGCACTGAAACAGCAAAGCATCCTGAATGTTGTAGCCTAGAATGAAGTTATGGGTGGCTTCTACTTTTTAGGCTTGGCAGTGGGCACAGCAACATTCACTGTCCTCAGGTTTAACATGTTAACAGTAAAACATTTTGAAGTGTCCACTCCTGGAATGGCCAAAACTAAGGAAGTTAGTGGGTGGGGCAGTTTGGGCCAGCCTGGGTTGCTGAAGTCAAAAAAATTCTGTTCATTTCCCCAATCGCAATTTTGTATGACTGCCTATTCGGTCATTGCTGACACTTGGATGAGCATGAAGCTCTCTTGAATAATCTGTCCAGACAAATAACAAACGCTTTGAAATAATTCAGGTTCACTGAAAAAAGTCAAAGCTGCAAGCCCATGCGCATAAAAAAATTGTTGCTGTGTGGCTTTGAGCTACGTAGACTTCATACCTGCATTTGATCATTTCAACAATAACAGTGCAATCTTTTGTTCTCAATTGCAATCACTGTCTGGAATACAATATAACATTTCATGAATTTATTTTAATGTATTTCACTGCTTCAGCCGGCATTGTCGCCATAGTAATGGTTGCTGACGTACATGGGTACCATTGAACTTCCTGCTATTTGACATACAGAACCAACAGAAAAACATTAATTCTCAGCAATGGTAGTTGTCCCATGATGAGGTGTTGAGTATTATTGCGGTTATAGTCAAAAATGGAACTCCAGATGGCTGAAAACAGTGGAGAAGATACTTGTACAACCTGTGGCTCTGTCCGCTTCACAACTCTATTGTATTAACTGGAAGTAGGGAATCGTTTGCCCCTGCCCACACACCCACTGACTTTTCAAAATGCCACAGAAAATGCCAGTTTGCTGGTATTGTGTAATTTTATTTCAATGATTAAACTAAAATAGCTAGGGCAGTGCTTGCCACGCCCCATCCTTAGCAATGTTTAGTTATCACTTAATTAATTAATTCTTTATTTACCGTGGGGTAACCCCTTGAGATGCAGCATCTCGTTTCCAAGGGGGTCCCATACAAAAGCAAAGAAACAGTTGGAGGCTCTCTTGCCCCTTTTCCACCAAAAAGAACCTGGTGCTAGTTCGGTGCTGGTGCTAGAGCCAGTGCTTAACTGGTTCCAACAAAGAACCGGTTTGCTTTTCCATCGGCCAAGAGCCAACCGGAGCCAAGTCAGAGCCACGTCATTACGTCAGCGTAAAACGTGATCACATGGGTGCGGGTGTGTGAGACACTCGCTCGGAATCACAATAACCAACATGGACGACAAATGGACGACCCATCTTGGCGATGCAAATACTGCTCGTGTCTTTAAAGGCCTAGTCGAAAAACGCAATTATTGCTGGTTACCCATCGCATCCGTCGTCGGAACGAACGACGACTACGTTTAGCTATACGTTTATAGCGTTCGCTCTCCCCGTTTGGGTCTGGCCAATGACGTGGTGGGTCGCGTCATCGGTTCTTTCTCTGCCCCCCTGTTTAGCCCAGCTCAAAGTTGGTGCTTGCCTGGAACCGATTTGGAACCAGTTTGGCCGGTGCTTGGGCGGTGGAAAACCAAAGAACCGGTGCTAAGTCAGGCACTGGCTCCGACCAGCCCTGGAGCCGCTTTGGTGGAAAAGGGGTATCACCTCTAAACTTCCCCTCTAGTGGGAGTTCAGCATTGAATTTCAAGTTTCAGGGAAGGTCTGTTTCAGGGGTTGTTAGTCAGATGTGACTCAGAGTAAAATGTGCCAGTTGCCTGTTCAGTTTGTGTTGTATTACTGAAAACATTATGAAGCAGTATTGGGTTGTAGTGCTTATGAACTCCATACATCTTCAATGTCATTTTCACTTGCGCCCCCTCCTCCCCCAATAACGTGTGTATGTCACACATGGTGCAGACATGTGCTCACATTCTTGCTCGTACATGACATGGAGCTGAATGTTTGGCCTGTTTTGCCACATGTTCATGGCCTGCCATGATAACCCTTGGCTAAGTCTGGTGACACTAAGTCCCAGGGTTTTCCCCCCTCTAATGTGGGCCAGTGAATCTGATCAATCAACCCTCTCTTTATACCAGCTAATTTGTGACCACTGACTTACCTGGAAGTAACTTCCATTGCTCAGTTGGCTTGATGATAGTTAAAGGAATCATAGAAACATAGTAAACAGGTGGTTGACAAAAGAAAATCAACAATATCAAGTTTAATAAGTATTTCATTTTTATTTATTTTTTTTTTTTACCTGTAGTGTTACAGCACTACAAGAAATTGCAGACTAAGACTGGAGCCTGCTTAGTACGAGGAACTGTTGACTTGCTAGTGTCCCTTGGTGTGTGTCTCTCTCTCTTTTTCACACACACACACACACACACACACACACACATAACTACCATTTTAAAAATTTGGATAGGATAAGAGTATTTTATTTATCCAAAGCTGTGCTGCATTTTCCATCCCGCTTACATTTTGTATTGAAGCCATATTTTTATCCAGTTTCTTGTTTTCTCTTTCTATCAGCGTCTCCAGGCTTGTATAGCAACCAAAAATAGAACTTGAAAATGTCATTGAAAACAATTCTTAGTAATGTTGCACAGCAGCAAATGATCATTCGTCCAGTGATTTGGCGCTCAACAGTTATTCTTTGTTGGCTGCTAAAAATTAATTGCTAGTTTTGTTTTACATTGAAACAAGGTTAATTTATCCAGCAAAGGTTTTGCACAAGATTACACAGTGAAGTGAGGTGAATAAAGAAAAGTGACAAATAATGTTTTTTCTAGATTTGTGGACTGTTTGTTGTCTATGAACCAGTGTTTGTTTGTTTTAGTAGAGCTCAGTGATTACCATTTCTTCTAATCAGGGAATCCTCAGCATACCTAAGCCCTATTCAGATGAAATGAGTTTTACAGGGGGATGTTGTCAATGATTTTAGTCCCGTCCAAATCGAACTTGTCTGTCTTTTTTTTCACAGATGACCACTGTGATGATTACAGAGCAAATTACCTACTGTTGTTCCTCAGACTCGGAGGTCCTCTGATAAATTTAATCCCGTCTGAATGGAAACCTGTTTGGAATTTAACAGACAGACGTTTTCACTATTAAATGCAGCAGATCCTGTTTATTCTCCTTTTTTGCATTTCTGCTTTATTTGACAGTCACGCTAGAGAGAGACAGGAGAGGTTGGGGAGAGAGAGGGGATAACATGCAGCAAAAGGGCCCGAGGTCGCATTCGAACCCAGGATGCTGCGATCAGGACTCAGCCTTAGCATATGGCATGTGATCTTATCCGGGGAGCTACCAGGGCGCCCCTATTTGTTCTCTTTATTTTAATCTCAATTCTCTCTTCTTCAGCACGCCCTGACTCACATTCCCCATGTCAGACCTCTTATGGGTGCTAACTGCCTTGCTCATGGACATCCTCATCGATGCAGTCAGAGTGTTACTCTCCTGCTCATCCTCCACCTCTGGTCTTGCCAGCCAGTTTAGGGATTTGAACCTCCTGCCCTTGTCTTCTCTTAATGGGTGTCATGTCTTCAAATCTAGTAATGATAAAGTTCTTCATGACAAGTGTTTCGCCCCTCTGGCCAAAAACAGTAGCTAGACGGAGCAACCTGCATGTGATTAATTCAGCACTGAAGCCTGGAGTTGGCAGCTAGTTTGAGCGGGCGAATGGTGAAGCACCACATCGCTTGCAGGCTAATGAAACGTGCGGCTAGTCTGTCACTGATGAGTGGGTTTTATTGCGTGGCTGTTTCTTGGAGATTTATGACGGCTCCCCCAGCATGAGCTCAGAGATAGCACCACTGTGACTGAAGCTCCATTCTTAGATCTGTGGCTCAGCCTCTAAAGGCTTCCAGATCCATGTCTCTCGCTCTTTTCTCTCTTCCTCGTCTCTGCATGGCTCCCAGCCCAGGGAGTGTAAACCTATGGAGAGCAACGCATGCTGGTCCTTTGGACTGTAGGTAAAACAGGCCCCCTTTGAACAGCACATGTGAGCAGTCCTCCATAACTCAGCCTTCCCATGTGTGGTGAGGAATGTGTTTTTTTTTTTTTCTTTTTTCTTTTTTTTTACCCCCTTCCTGTTCAATGGAAATCCTTCTCAAGCTCCAGATTGATGTAGTCAGCATTCTGGGTTTGTTTCATTGCCTCTGTATAGAGTGTGGCCTTTATAACTGGGCATAACTGGGCTTGGCTCTTTACCTTAAGAACACAATAATGTTGTTTTTATTCAGTGACACTGTTGCTGTTGTCATGATAACAAAATTTCAACTTTGCTGATAACTTTACTGAAGGTGCATACCACACATCAAGGCTAAGTCCTTTATCTCAGCGAAATCACATCATTTTAATAGCTTTGTCAGTGAAAATGAAAATGATAATGGATTAATTATCATTCCTACTAAAATCATGAATCATATCACAATTGCAACATCTGTAAAATTAATTGGAATATTCCAGTATTCTGTCACAATATCAGTCAGAGACTTCAGACTTTCTTCACACCAATTTTCCATCACAATCACAAAATCGTTCACGTTAGTTTTCCTAAAAGCAGAATTTTGTTTCTTTAAGTGAAGGGAATTATCACTGAAGTTAGCAACACTGGGTTAGCCTAATGTGACCAGACTCACTTAAGGTGGACTGGCTTTTAAGGTGGATCAGCTATTCTCATTTTAGTGACAGTCTCAGCCGCTTCTAAACAGAAAACAGACAATGTTTGACTGCTGTGTCTTTCTCAGTTTTGGTGGAGTGAAACAGTCCGGAAAACAGTCCCCAGGGAAACGTTTGCTTTACACCGAATTATCAGTTCTGTGGTTTATGAATGTTGGCGAACTTTCTTAGATGCAAGGCAGATCATTTTTGGTGGGGGTTTCCACCAAAAATTCAGTTTTTAAAAGGGAGGGGTTTTGTTTACATCCTGTGAAATCTTTAGCACCCTGCATGATTTGCAAAATGTTTTTTGCAACGTAAAATGGGAAATTGTAGTAAAGGGACCAAATTTTGAAATTCACTAGTATGGTCTTGATGATATAAAACATAAGCTTTCTTGATCTAGTTTAAAAATGGTTGACTTTGGCTACACATTAATCTAAATAAATCCAGTGTACTGCTATTATTAATTCATAGTTAAACTATGGAAAATGCATCATTATGGCACTTGTGTCTGGTAAATATTATTTGGTCCAGGTTTGAAAGCATCAAATACCTTTTAACTTCATATTAAGTAGTTTTTTCTTGTTTGTCTTGACCTACTTCCATACCAGTTGGGTTGAATTTTTGGTGAAAGACAATACAGGGAGTACCAGAAAGCTGAGATGACCACAGGGAAGTATCTGGATGTAAATTTAGCTTGTCTTGACGGAGTAAACCCTGCTTATGTGGTGCTACGAGCAGGCTGAACGAAATTCTAAGCGTTACTCGCAAATCCTGTGTGAGCCAGGTCTGGGTGCTGGTATTTATAAATATTTATAGTACTCCACTGCCTCTGTTTTGACCACAGCCGCTGCTGTATCACTCTGGTGTGACCAAGCCTGCCACTAGCAGTCAGGAGGAGTCAGCGGTGCTGGGGCCTCTGTGTAACCGGAGCCTTTGTGTCCCAGTGGCAAACCCTTAGCACCTCAGATCAGTTCATTGATGAAACATTAATGAATCGGCCATATGCACAACACTGACACCTTTCCCTCCATGTGTTTCCCCTCCTAGCAGTCCTGTCAACCTGAACTGGTTCTTCATTAGTGTAGCGGTGTGTAGAGGCAATATCACATAACACACTCACCCACACACTACCCTTTTGTTTGCATAGGTTAATGAGCCCAAATATGTTGACACCCTTTTAAAAGTAGGACTCCGACAACGGTATAATCTTTTTGAAACATGATCATCTAAAAATAAACTAAAATAATCAAGAATTAATTTTTTTACAACAATGAGTCTGGATCTGAAGAATAGCTTTTACTTTCTTGCACTTTGGAAAATTTATATCACAATCTTGACTCTTATCAACTATATCTGGCATTCTAAATACATGTGTCAGTGTTGTTCGATATACCAGGGTTAAATGCTTATTGTATAAACTTATATTGTTACATAGGGTTTGGCACAACCCCTCTGACCCACACACACACACACACACACAGTTTTGTCAGCAGTTTTCTTTTTGCTTTGGACATGACCTGTTTGAGGAGCAGTGCCTGGACTGAAACCTCCACTGCTGAATAAAGATAACTGCTGTTGTCAGACTTTGTGTGTGCATAAGAACATTTTGCTTTCTTTGGAAAGGATAGTTTGATTTCCAAGTGAAATATCCACTATTTCAAAATGGTGGCGTGTTGTCTTACAAAAAAGGATACTGGGTCATTAAGTTGTTTGGTTGATGAAGTGATGAGGCTCTTACAAGCCCTCCTTATTTTAGCAATGATTGATGATACATTTTTCAACAGGAAGAGTGGCTGCTTGTGGTGAGTCAGTAAGAGGGTGATGGGAGAGAGGTTCGGGCCTGAGTCTTTTGAGCATGTGTATTCCCATTAGCAGCAGCTCCTTGTCACAAAACTTGGATTAGCCTTGGGTATACTTGTCTGAGAGTTTTACCATCCTCAACTGCACTGAGAGGACTCCTTACCTTCCACCTGGCAGATTAAGCATAAATTTTAACATTGTTAGGAATGGTAGATTACACGTAAATAACACAACTGCGACACATAAGTCCATTTGTAAAATAACTCCATCTGTTCTCTCTCTGCTGGCCCATGCTGGGTCACACGTGAAACTGGAAGCGGAGGAGTCCAAGCTAATTTCTGGAGGGGTGGCAGAGGTCTGACTGAAGTGTGGCAAGAGTAGGAGTGGGGGTTGTTTTTTTAAAAGAGGACAGATGTTTAAATTACCCAAAGGATGGAAACTATGAATCTTAAATTTTTTTTTTTTTTGCTTGATTTTAAAGCCTGTCCAGAGGTACTTTTGACACACACTGTTCAGATACACTGTTGTGCAAAGGTAAGTCAGTAAGTAGTGTTCATCCTGATGCGACACAAACCTCTTTCTCCTTGCTAGCCTACCTAACAGATGGCTCTGGTTCACATGAAGGCGTTTTAGTACCACACCCAATTTCCCTGTCCGTCTCTAGCCCTCTCTCTCTTTAGTTCTCTCTCTTTCTCTCTCCACCTTCCCTCTCTCTATTGCCTTATGCTTTTGTCGCTGTCTTACTGTCTTTCCCTTTCTCTCCCATACTTTTGCTCTCCTCTCTGTGTGCTTTCTATTATTCTCTTGCCCTCTCTCTGTCTTGTATTTCTAGCTGTCTTTTCTTTCCTTCTCTTCCTATCTCCCACTTTCTCTGAGCTCTGTATCTCTCCCACCCTGTTCCTCCTCCCTTCACAGCTTCAGAGCTCAGATCATTGACACTCAGGGCTCTCCCTCTGCCTGGCTGTCAGAAAAGGCTTTGCCACTTGTTTCATCCCTCAAAGCACCCCCTCCATCCCTCTGGTCCTCCGGTTCTTCCTAAACAGGTTCAACCTCCTTTGCCTCTAAATTCCACCAAGGCCTGGAGTGAGAGGCTGGCGCTCATTTTACATTCACATTTTCACCATTTTATCTCATTCAGAACCAGGCACAACTAGTACAAGAAGAATAAGCTTCAGTATCCAGATCACTAATATTAAACATACAGTAAAGGTATCAGCCATGGTGTGCTGACATTTCAGTGACCCTTGAATAATCATATGGGAGATAGTGAGAGGAAAAGAACAAAATGGAGTAAGAGCTAAGGAGAGAGGTAAAAGTTTTTTTTTTCCTTCCCTGAGAGATTCAGCTCCCTGGAAACCCCGTTCAATAAGGATTACATAACATCTCTATGATATAGGCAAGGAGGATTATCTGATAAGCAGTGCCAAGGGTCCATGTGTTCCCTACGCAGGCTCCAGGCTGAGATGTAATTCGATCCAAAGAGGGCGGGGCTTAGGATGTGTAGTTTTCTGCATGTGCTGCGTCCCACCCCCTCAGTACTCTGCCCCTATTTGACGAGCCTGCCTGACTGGGCTGTTTCCTTTACTGTGAAATGAAACCTACTGCTGCTGCTGCCGCTGCTGCTCAGCTCCAGCACGTCAGCTTTCCAGTGAATACGGTAGTTTTGTTTTGACAGTCCATGTGCACTGTGGCAGAATACAGAAGCAAAGTGGTACACTGTCATTCAATACACAGGGAGAAGGAAGAATTTACACATTTGTGCAGAGAGATTGAAGTCGGGAAGCTTACAAAGGCAGCTTCCATTTGAAACAACACAAAGTGATAGGACATGAATCAAGTTGGCAAGCTTTGACACAACAGGCTGGAAAATGCTAGAACTTGAGCATAAAGGTTATGCAAATACAAAATTATACAGAGGCCCCATAAGCCTTAGGGAATCACAAATTTCACTGACCTGTGGAACCCCTCAGTTCAATTTAAAAATGAAAAACATGAACATGAATTTGTTGATTTCAAATATCAACAGTCTTTCTTCAGAGTAACTGACTCCACCTTAAGTTGTGTTTTCCCTTAAATAAAGCTGAGGGCTGCTTGTGGTGGTTGGAGTCACTCCACGGAGAAGAGATACTAGTCACAATGTGGTTACCAGTAGTTTTAAGGGACCTGCCCCCACATTAGAGGAATGCCAGCAAAAACAGATGTTAGGAAAATTACTGTTGCCTCTTTGTTGACAAACTAAGAAAATATTTCTAGGCAGTACTCTTTTTGGTAACCTGTTAAACTCATGTTTTTTGACATCCTCTAAATTTTTTTTGATTTTGATTGTCAGAAAGGGAAAGGGGGTAACAAGGCAAACTTCCACTGTGTTTGTCACTGCTCTAACATGGTGGAAGTCCCTTATAACCATTTGCAACTTCTCCAAGCATCATGTGACATGCCACTATGAGATAACTGGGTTTAAAATTAACACCAGTCGCCAAATGTGAGTAAATTTAGTCCTTGGTGAGTAAATGAATGCAAACACCCCCTCCTTGTCTTGTCCACTGACGCTGGACTAATTAATATTTCTGCATACTGTTAGTGTTACTACTGTTAACACTGTACACCACTATAATATTGATTGAAAATCACATAGGAGACCAAGATGACATGCTAAATAGTAATAATAGCAAGTTGCAATAGTAAAAAGCAATCTATTATTTCTGGCTGGTAGTTTTTTTTTCATCATCTACCAGGCACCTTGGTAAGTAAGCCGAAAGGTTTAAGGTTAATAATCAATAGGGTGTGTGTGTGTGTGTGTGTGTGTGTGCCCCTCCCCACAAAAAAAAAAACAAAAAAACACACACACACACAAAATGGCTTTCCCATCAATTTACCTCTTCCATTACACCGACTCACAGGTGAAAGCCAGTGTTCCTGTCTGTTCTTAAAGCAGACACAGAGAGAAGCCGCCCAATTTCCAGTGGCCATGTATCTTAGCCTGGACAAAGGCAGACACTGACATGAAACAATCACTTCTCAGTTTGCAGCAGGCTCTCTGTAGAGATTTTCCCCCAGATAAAAGCAGCGTATCAGTTGTTTGTCTTGTGCGTGGGGTGTGTGACAGATGTTTGTCAAAACACCTGTGTGTCAGGTGAAAGAACAACTCAGTAGTTGGTATGACACCATATGCAGGGCAGAGCACTAATGTTTTCATGGACTAGACACAGTGGCTGGTTATTTCCACCAAATTTCCACCAAGCATTGTAGGAGCTGATTTCACTCAGTGCACATCAGTGCACCACTAAGTGTGTGTGTACTAATATGTCCATACAGGCCACTCAAATTCAGTTTTCTCACCAAGATTCTGAACCTAAATCACAAAAAACACATGCTACCTCATGTTTCCAGATCAATTTAAACTACATTTGTTGGTAATTACCTCTGCCAAGGAGGTAAAAGCTCAGGAAGGGGGTGACAGAAGTGCCTCTGTCTGTCTTTTTGTCTGTCTGTCTGTCTGTCTGTCTGTCAGTCAGCAGGATTACCTAAAAAGTACTAGATTGATTCACACACAACTTGGTTGGAGGTTTCATCACAGAACGGTGAAAAACTGATAAACTTTCTGAGCCAGCTGACCTAAAGGGGTGTGGTTGTGGTTGGGGCTTAGCACAACCCGGTGACAGCGAGCCATAGAGTAGCATCAGATGTGGTTTGGTGCCTTCATGTCATACACCGCCTTCCTGTGACATTAATGATTTCATGTGTACTATGTGTACTCTGCAGCATGACTAAAATGTGCCATCATGAACAGTCACAGCAAGCATTGGAAAAATTGTGGACAGAAAGCATGCCCTCACTTGTGTCGTTACCATGACAACCTGTGTCACAATGACAGCAAATGACAACGCTGTCTAGACATACAGATCTGATATGATCACTTATAAACCATGTTACAGATGGATAAGAAACTCCAAATCATGGTTGGTTTCCTGACAAAGTGTCTGGCAGATTTGAAAAGTTTACAAGCTGTAGCCAGAATTTACCAGCATTTGGCTTGGCGGCCAGTGGTGATTTCCAGTGCTGCTCATGTGTCAGTCTGCGTGAGTATTTTTTTCCGCTTAGTGCCACACAGGAGGAGTGGACCCCCCCCCTCCTCCCCGTCCTGTTGTTGTTGCAGCTCTAGCTGTAGAGTTAGACCTCTTTCCACTGCAAGCCCTTCTTTACCTCAGGGTGTGTCCATGTTGCAGTCTTCCTGGGTATGATTGATACTGTCAGGTTGCCTCTGCAGCAGTAGCAGGAATGTGTGTGCAAGGAGGAGAGTGAGCGTAAATTTAAAAAGTGTGACCCACGTGTAAGTCAGTGCTTAATGCGCCTCAAGGACATCTAAGAACCTGAATTGCTTTAGGTAGTCAGTGCTTTTTTATGTAGCACGTTGTGTGCACAGAGGTGCTTTACAGAATAATAAAACATGCAATAGAATTAATAGATTTGAAGGAAGAAGAGGATTAGAAGAGGCAGTTCAGCAAATGTTTCATAACATGGCAGTGAAGAACATAAAGATGTTAGGTTTAGATTTAAAAGTGGAGTGTTGGCTTGTCTAATATCAATTGCAGCAAATTTATATGGATTTGTTTTACAGACACTGGTGCAGAGATTGACAGATCATAGTGACATGCATACATGGTAGAGGGATAACAGGACCTTGTGTTTAGCACAAGGGGCGAGACATCAGGCTGTAAATATCCCCCAAATACATTCAACATGGTCTATCACTGTGTGCATTCAAGCAACACGGCACCAAGTAGGTTGTAGCTGCAGGTGCGGATCCAGCAGTGTAGCTGAACAACTTACCATAAAATAGTTAATGTGAGTAAAGTGGGAGTGCATGAAATAAGTCCAGAGCCTCATGGAGCATGAACTGGGTTACTGAGGGAAAAGTGGTGCACTGTCTAAAGAATTGCATGGTGCAAGATTGTGCATTACCAGTTAGGCCTATACATGATAATGGAGGGACTTTGCCTCTTCCTGCCTGTTCGTCGCAGCCCATAATAACTAATAACTGTTTGTCAAAAATCTCATTGTGTAAGTATTTTGTGAAAGCACCAATAATCATCCCTACAATATCACAGTATTGATAGTCAGGTATTTGGTCAAAAATATTGCGATATTTCCTTTGATCCATATGGCCCACCTCTATTGTGGTGTGCATCTAAGGTAGTAAGAGATGGTACCAGCTGCTCTGTTCACCCATGGATCATCATGTGAGCGTGAACTGACAAACTGTGGGGACTTGAGGTGAGATGGAATGTGCTCACTTTTGAAAGGCTGTTAAAATTAGGCTTTTTTCTGACATGCAACTTGATTTAGAGGTGAAAGATTCTTCAGAGCGCTAGAGTACTTTGAGAGGGAAGCTGTGTTGAGTGCCTTTCCCGCTGAGCAAAATATCACAGCCTTGGAAATGCGTGAATTTGGTGTTTGTCTTGTGCTTGATGCAGCTGTATGAAGGGCCTGACCTCTGACCTTCTACATCTCAAAGCACTGAACAGACATAAAATACAGTGGGCCTGTGGTCAGTTCACATTTTCATTGGTGATTGGTTTGTCAATTGGTTGAAGTTGCACTGATGGAGCTGTGTGTGCTGCAAAGCCATAACTGGGCCAAACCAGTGTGTAGTAGCTCCAGTTCTTGCTCCTGCTTTTCTTAAGCATTGCTCGCACCTGGCAGCTGACCAGTGCAACCACAGTTTTCTGCTGCTGGTCACTGAGCAGCCCTGCTAGAGCAACTGGGAGTTTCATTTACTGCTGAAGGGCATCCTGAAAGTACTTTTTGGGGATGGTGGAGTGTTAATCAACAGTCACATTTCCCTTCCAGGATTTTCCCCAACAGCTTTGTCCGGTCTCACAGCCGTCTGGACCTGCTTCTCCAACTGCAGTGAGATTGTGTCTGAGACCTGAGGAGAAATATAGGTAAAACCAGTCAACTTCGACTGTTGTCAGGGGAAGACTGCTTGTTACATAAAACCCAGACAGTGCACACACACACACTGCTCTTGGGAGCGTAATCCAAGTGACAGCCCGTCAGTGTCAATAGCTGCTAGTGTTTCTCCTGCCCAGCTCTCTGTGGTACACTCAGGCTTGGCCTCGTTGCCTTATTTTTTGTTTTTAAGAGCAGAGCATTTTTTTCCCTCTCTCTTCCTCTATCCTCTGCCAAAGGGAACAAGCCGGCTATTGGCCTGATTCTGAGTTGTTTATATGTGTGTGTGCGTGTGCCTGCATGTTTGTCTGTGTGCTTATTTGTACACCCACAGGCCTGTGGCTGTATCTCTGTGTATATAGACATATAGCAGGTCAGTGAAGGGTCAGTACATATGGGCAGCAAGTTGTTCCAAGGACAACTGTGGTCCCACTCCTTAGTCTGCACCCACTCGCTGGTAGTTGCTCATTGATATTAAAATATCACAATGGGGCACCCTAGGGGTCCCTGTCACGTTTGTGTTCTGCCTGGCTACACACACACACACACACACAAAATAAAGTGGTTCATATCGGGGGGAGGTAAAGAGCATCTCCTGCTACTATTTGCAAAGGTCAGTCCTTTTTTGTGGTGTGTTGAAGAAAGACAAACTTCGGAAAGTGTTCACTATCCTGTCGGTGAACCTCATTGTTACTCATTGGATCAGGAATTGGTTTATGTCCCACCTGCTATCTCAATGGTGAAGTCAGAGTAAGCCTGTCCATTCAGATTTGTGGAGGAGTAATCATTCTGCTGCTGATCTGTACCTGGAGAAATGTGCCATCGCCTAACCCTCACACATTTAATAAAATACTCACAAATTCATACCATGGAGACAAAATAGTTGTACCCGATGAACTGACTATGTCGTGTGTTTTTTTTTTTTGTTTTTTTTTTCCTTTTTGCTTTCAACCAATGATTTTGCTGATAGGCATGAATCTACCTGTACCTCTCACAGGAGGACTGATAAAGGAACTATTCAGCGAGCTTCGTCACTGCTGGAGACGCCTGCTCTTTTTATAAACCTTTATTTGCCAAGGAATAGTTGACTTGCCCTTTTTTTTGGCAACACCCTGCTTCACATTCTCACAGTTACGTAAATTCATACCTGGGACCTGGCTGGTGTAACCACTCTTCCACTGTTGACCACAGGAGCTGTCGTGGTTAAGTGAGTGTTACACCGCCACCACAGACACCTGCGTCTGAGCTATGGCAGCATTTTGGCACAGAACCATGAACTGGACTTCACTCATCCATTTAACCACATATATTTTCATAGCAAACCTTTCCAGTCCCAAGTCTCTAAGTTTTTTGAATAACATTGCTCCACTTCAAATACATAAGTGTAGGGGTATCAGTGCATTGCTTATTTCCCTACAGAGGGAGGAGGAGATGAATGAAAGAAGATGGAAGCCCTTTAGAGGCTCTGGTTCTGGTTGATCTAGGTTTGGTTGGTCTCTAGGAATTGAACGCAGTTGAAGAAGAAGACATGCCTTCCCTGGCGTGTCTTCTTGAGATGAGATTTTTTGGGCTAAAAGAAGAAAGAAAAAACAAAAATGATCAGTGTCGTCATTTGCACATTAATATAACAAGAGCTTTGTGTCTGATCTTGTTGTGGTCAGCTGACAAAAGAGGGTTGATGTCCCAGAAAAGTAGAACCTCTTTCCGCTTGGGGCAGGAATAAAAAAACAAAAAAAACAAAAAAACAAACACCGGTGACAGTGCTTTTCAGGCATCTCTTTTACTCCTGCTTTCCGAGCACTTAAAGCTGCACTAAGTGATTCCCGACCACTAGAGGGTGTTGAGAGTAGAAACTGTTTATAAACACACAGATTCAGTCCTGCTTCCAGGTTCACAGTAGATAGCTTGTATAAAACTGAAAGTTAAGGCGGATTGAAATGAGGAATATATTTTACTTTGACAAGGGTCCTGTTGGTTTATCAGGGTTATTTTGTCTCTGACCTCCAATTTGAAAATGTGGTGCTACAAGGTGGGCTGCTTTGAATGAACTTTTTCTATTGCAGCAGTGCTGATTGCAGCAACAGAGGCACTTGCATGACTGATCTGAGATATGGATACCTTTACATTAGGAATGTGTGGTTTGAGAGATGCTTTGAATTAAGTTGAAGAGGCAAGGGGGTGAAGAAAATGTTCAGGTGTTTATAAACCAGACAGTAACACCAGGCTGGCTGTAAATTGTATTGTGGACAGAAGACCCACAGTGATGACTCACATTGCAAGGGATCATTTTACTGCAGCAAAATGCATGTAATATTGTTTGTTGTAACTTTAACGGCTGTCCTCAAGCAAATATGCAAATATGAACAATGTCAGCCGAGGAAACAACATTTATGAACACAGACTTGGAGTGAAACTTCTTGTAAACCATGTTCCCTGTGTCATCTTGTCTTACCAGACTATCGTGTCACCTTGAGAAACTTTTAAAGTTGCTGGCTTGAATCCCTGCGTTGATAAATCTGGGCTGGGAATTTGAACAACTGTCTTCCGTCCCTCAGCAGCAACTTTGCTCTGACTTAAGTGCTCAGTGGCCCAAGTTCAAAGATCGTTGACACCGGGATGTGCCCAGGTATCACTGTGTGAATATCATGCAGAGTTGGTGTAAAAACAAACAACAAAAAAATACATATTCAGCAAATCCTCAGAATAAATAATAATAAAAGATAAAATTTGGCAGCCATAGAAAGTATTTGGCTGCTGGCTGGTGTTAATCTCACACCCTGACATTAGGTGAGATGACATTGTGGGAATCTTATTTTAAAGCTTGCAGCTGTATTAAATTACTGTGACTCATTAAATTGAGTTCTTTGTCTCAGTGGTAACAACCAGCTGACATGTGTGTCATAATGTGTCAGTGAGCAATGTACCGATATGTTAGTGTGCACGTTTGTGCCAATAAGCCATATCTGAGAATGATCACAGAACATGTATGTTTTGATACAGAACTACTTGTCTGGCCTTGAAATCTGGCTTGACTTGAGAGAAACTAATTTGCCTGTCAAACATGATGTGCTGTTTAGTCATCCCCACTGCAATGTTTGTTAGAAAGATTATTCCCATGTCTTTCTGCACCCCCTGCAAAATAAAGGTGCTGTACGCAGGTTTCTGTGGTACTTCGCTGTACCAGACTAATGTGACTCACATTAGTTACATTAGTTATGTCATGTTTGTTTTTTGTTTTTTTTTTTTTAACCTTCCTTTTGTTGATAATTTGCTGAGAATACAACCAATCTTGTAACCATTCAGTACTTACAGTGCCCTTCCAGTCACTTATTAAGCCCCTGAAAATAATATGATGAGGAAACACAGTATTAAAGAGAGGTACAATGAGCAGGGCAATATATGAGGACGTGGATGGTGAAGGGGTGGGCATATTCCAAATTTAGGTCTACGACTATTAGTTATGCGTTTTCAACATGTAAACTGCAGAAAAGGTCTTGTGAAACTCGGAAGACAGTTGGTTTTTAGGTGAGTTAGAGGAGTGCCTAGTAGTAAATAGCTTGACATTTTCTACACCTTCTGAGTTTAAAAAAAATAAAAATAAAATAAATAAATACAAACTAAATGCATTTTGTCAGTATGGAGCTGCCTTCTTGTTTGTTTTGTGTCATAGTAACATATTGTTGTTATTGTCACATTGTGTTTCTGTGTTCCTCCATTGTCTTCACAAATGCTATGTTCTCTGTGCTCTGCAGGTTACATGAGGAGATCAATGACTTCTACCAGTATATCTCCCCACGGCCGGAGGAGGAGAAGATGAGGCTGGAAGTGGTAGACAGGATCAAGGGAGTCATCTATGACCTCTGGCCCAGTGCTGAGGTAACACCACCACGCTCCCTAATGTTTCTGTCACGTTAGAGCATCTCAGTTGATTATATGTTATCATGTTTCTTTTTGTTTGGGATGTCTGCTGAATTAACATAAAGGTCACAATATGCTCTGTTCATACAACAATGACATTTTGTTATCAGCATGGAAGAACATGGGATTTGGGTTCAGCAAAATAAATCCTTCAAAAACATTTTTATTAGTTGAGGCTCCCCTTTTTGAGCAAAAATATCAGTACAAGGGTCCATCCCTTGATTACCTGCAGCCTGCGGCTGTGGCTTACTTGCGCCTCTCCAGAAATGTAACTATGCGTCGAGCAAGAACCTCCGTGTTTTGCAAGTTGGTTTTCACTGTGAGTGAAGACAACATGATCCGAGTTTTTGTCTCTCTTCAATGGGCTTAAACTGAGGAGGTTGTGCTGATGTTGCCAACTCATCTCAAATTCTACTGACTGCAGGATGTTACTAAATTCAAAAGATCGCTTGGGACACCAACAGTGTGTCTGAAAGCGAGAATGTAGACAATATTACCTCTGTGTTTTCCTGTGTGTCATTTGCTCGGAATTGATAAAATATTGACTCTGCTGTTCAGTGTTTCAGCAGTCGGTTTTTGTGCAGACACACTCTACAAGGTAGAACTATAAATGGTCACAGCGGCACAGGACATGACAGCTACAGTGACATAGGAATAATAAATTGAACTTAAGATGAAAAGTGTTGATATTTGTCCATCCCCAGTTTGTATCAGCAACACCTACCTCGACTGTTAGATTTACAAATAATGAGATGAGGCTTTTCCAAGAGTGTGTTAGGTAGCAGGTTGTTCCTGGCGAAAGCTGCTATCATCAGGCAGTGGAGCTAAATTATAAACTGGCTGCCGTTCCTGGCAAGGAATTCCACAATGGCCGCACCCACACAGCGAACTGCCAGGGATTCTTGCAGAATGAACTGAAATGCTTAGAAGCAGGGGAGCTGTCCTCATATCTATTTAGTATTTTTTTGTTTGTTGGTTGTTTTTTTCTGTTATGGCGTATCTGATACATGATTTTATTGAGCTGCTACTGAAAGTCGGGGTGGAGAATTGCCACTAGTTGAATGCTTTTAGGTTTTTGGGTGTAGTGAGTGAGTCTGCCTATTCTACCAGCTATTTTGGCAGGAAACCAACCACAACTTGAAGGTTCCTTTGTTTTGGAAAAGATTCAGAGTGGTTGGTACAGTTGGGAATGTGTCTTGGGAATTTTGGAAGGGTGTCTATTAACCGCCAGGCTACCTTGCCCACTCCATGCTTTCAGAAATATGAAGCATTCAACTGCCAAAGTAACAGTGAAAACCAGGCTCGGTGTGATAGCAGGCAAATAGCTGGAAGAAACAGCCATTCATAAAACATCCTCTCGTGCACTCACTGTTATCTCCTGGCTGTACAATGCTGTGTTTGGGCCTTGTAATCAGCACTGCCCCAGGTGTCCTTCTTCCCTTTGAATTTGATCCTGCTGATAGAGTGGTTTGAGTCTGAGCTCGGCAGCTCTTAAATAAATAAATAAATCAACACATTACTGTCCCAAGCCTTTGAGATTCCCTTCTTTTTCTACTGTGTCCTGAGAGATGAGCCACGACAACATAGTGATCCACTCTGTTTGATGAAAGTTTGATTGATTGGCTGAGATGTCCAAACACTCAGCAGATGATGCACTTAGATATGAAGTTTATCTGCAGTCTGTTTGTAATACAGGTGCACAGATCACGGTATTGGGATTGGTGCCAGTACTGGACTGGTATTGGGTATCTGTATTGGAGATTTTACCCAAGAGTAACCTGTCAGAAATAAAAATTATCTCTCAGGATTTTTGGCACACAGAGGCCTGTATTTCTCAAATGATGGGGAATAAGAACTATTTTATATCATTTACTTTCTCCAGTGACTTTAAACTAATGGTCCAAGTCTACACTGTGCTGCAAAAGTAACTGGTACTCTATATCAGTCAATACTAGTTTCATACTCTGTAGTGGTTTAAAAGTGGTATGGTCCCATCCCTAGCTCCTAAACAGCAAGGTGAACTCTCCAGGTGTCTATGGAGGTTTGTTAGGTCAGTTAAACAAAAAAAAAAAAAATCGCTGTGGCCCTTCACCTTTGAAGTCAAAACCTTTCTCGAGCTCCTGGTTTTGGGCTCCCAACCGACAGACTGAACCATGTAGCTATTAGAAGTATAAGTTACAGTGGAGAGTGCCAAGACCTCATAAATCATAGCTCACCTTGGTGGCCTGTTACCTCACCCTTCACAGAAATCCTCAGGACTTACTATTTATTCATTCATAAACACGCCTCTTGTTTCCAGCCCAGTCAACTGCTCAGGGTTAAGCTGATTGGAGGGCTCAAACTGTTGGTCTAAGGTTTAAGGTAATAAAGGCAGGTCCAAGGCTTAAGGCTATTTCTGTGCCCTCAGACGCCAAAGGGTGCTATACACTGTGACGTGGAAAATGCAGATAAAGTAGGAGGTTGAACTTGTCCCTAGATGTATAAAAGCCAGTTGGATTGGGATTAAGAGACCACTGGCTCAAGTGGATAAAAAGCCTGTCTGGTAACCACGGCATCACAGATTTGATGCCCACACAGGCCAATATCTATGTCCATGTCCAATGAAACACTGAATCCCTGTTTTGTTTTTTTTGTTTTTTTTTTTTTTTCTTTCTCTGTTCGGATATCTTGTCCCTCCTGTGTTTTTTTTGCAAAAATTTGTCTATATGTATGTCTGAGAGGGGAATGTAAAGACATAAATTTGTGGTCATTGTGTGTGATATGCTTACATAAGTGCTCTAAAAAGATTTAAATGCCAACTTATCCTGTTTCACTCCTGGTTGGTAGTAGCTGCTCAGACTTGTCCTCATTCATTATACACCATATTATGCTGTCAAGTGATTATAGCAGCTCGAAGAACGGGTTCCTAGAGAAGCGAAACTCTAGCCACAGAATGCTTAGTGTGGGAAAATCAATGCATGCTGCCTCAATGCTTAGCTTAGCGACACTGTCTTCGCTGATGTGACACCTGTCCTCCAAGTAGCCTGTCATGAAGACAACAAGTTGGTTTGATGTGACAGGGGTGATGCAAAAAAGTTGCTCAACTGGTCTAAATTTAAAAAAAAAAAAAAAAGAAAAAAAAAGTACATGGTACATAAACAGAATGTCAAGAAATTTGCGAAATAATGCATACGATGCATACGACATTGATTGTTTGTATTGATGTATGTGTTTTGATCATCTACAGTATTTGTATAATTTTAAATTCAATTCATTTGAAGCAATAAAAAGTACATGATTGTTCATTTGTGTTTGCTCTCTAGGTCCAGGTGTTTGGGAGTTTCAGCACTGGTCTTTATCTGCCAACGAGGTAAGCCATTTGAATCTCCAGGCTGATAGCTTAACTCTCATTTGGCGTCTTAATCTTTGTCACACGATGAATGAACTTCCCTTTTAACAAAAGACACTCTGCTCTGTCACAGAGAAAGTCTTGTTTTTAGCCAGTGATTCATTATTTGCCTTTGTTTTGAAGATTAAGAAGCCTTGTAATTTTAGCTCTGCTCATCCTGGGCTTTGTTTTTGTTTTTTTGTTTTTTTGTTTTTAAAGTTTATTCTCAGAGGGACCTGGGCTATCAAACAAACACCCAGGCCCATGTACACAAAACTGCACACGTCCACACACTCCAAATAAAACACCACCCACCCACCTACCAGCCTTCGCACTGACCCATCACCTGGATTAGCGGACTCTTGACTCCATATTGAGCACTCGAGATTAAACAAACTAAGCCATGTGTGTGGACTCATGCATGCACGCGTGTGCAGGTTTGTGTGTGTGTGTGTGTTTTTGAGCATTTCTTTTTCTTTTGTCTTTGAATTCATGTGTGTTGCTGTATACATGAAGCATGTCTGTGTGCCTACTTAGGAGATATGTGTGTGTGTGTGTGTTTAAAGCCTGATGTATAGTTAAGGCAGGACACACATACATTAATGCAAGTTTGGGACATGTGCAAGCTCTCTGCTGACATTGTAAATGCTAACTTGGCACAGGCAGCTGATCTCGCAAGTTCATATTCTTTTGACTGGCAAAACCATCTGACCATGTTTACCGAAGCATTACTGGAAGCCACCAAATGACCGGACCAGTCACTGTCCCTTGAGGAACTACAGGCGTGTCTTAGGTGATGACGACAGAACGAAGCAACTGTGCGTTGAATTTGAAAGCAGAAACAACAGTACATGAACTGATTTTCCTCACAAAAAGATAGGAATCATGTATCAACATGCCAATAAGTAGGGAGGCAGTCAGCATGGGTCCCTCAATATGGTATGGTCTACTATTAAACCACTGGACTATGGAAAACAGCTGACTCATACATACAAACAGTATGCAACGTGCCAGATTGTGGTCTCTTTTTAAGATTACAGAGCTGTGACTGACCTGTCTCTCTGCTCTCCCTCAGTGACATTGACCTGGTGGTTTTTGGAAAATGGGGGACGCTCCCACTCTGGACTTTGGAGGAGGCTCTCCGGAAGAGGAATGTTGCAGATGAGAACTCCATCAAAGTTTTGGACAAGGCCACGGTATTCATTTTTTTTTTGTCACTCTCTTTATACTTCAGAACGGATAGCTTTCCAAATCCTTAAAAATGGACCAGCGGTTGTGTGTCTGGTGGTTGAGACAACCTGATGCCGTTATTGTTTGTCACTTGGCTGTCCTATTTTTTGCTGTCGATTGTTAAAACTGTGCTGGAACGTTGAAAACTTTCATTGTTTCTCCACTTGAAAAGAGAAATGTGACTCTTGGCTAGCAGCTCAGTTAAACTTTTCCCCTTAGCAGCCAGCTAGGAGTGTCTCAAGTATACTTAGTAACATATGTGATTGATATGTTTGTACATGTAATTGTTGAAGTTGTCAGTTCTGACTCATCATCCTCAGCCAGGCTTTAACTCTTTATCCAATACGTCTTTGTCATAGTACAAGATTGTTATACCATGCCGTTTCACAAGTCAAGATGGTTAATTAGTAAGAATGATTATTCATTGTGAATCATTAATCAGTATGAGTTGACAGTGATTTTGGTGTCATTGGCGTCATAATAACATTCCTAGCCAATAATCAATCATTAGGCTATATTCTATGAAGCTAATAAATGGGATGAATGATTAATCAAAATATTATCAATGGGAATATAGCCAAGTGCAATATCCAAATTGCAAGAACTGCATTTTTTTTTTTTTTTTTTTTTGATGAAAGGTTACATTTGTAACAAAACATTGTAAATTAAGTACTGTGGTGCTACTTGTACATTTGGTGCTAGATTTGCGAAAACATGTTTGTTCAGAGCAGGGCCCAGCAAAAGTCATATCATTTTAATACGTTTTTCTGTGAATTGAAAGTATGATACAAAAACTGCCATTCCTACTTAAATTGTGAGTCATATGGCAATTGTATCTTTGTCTTTTACATTAATCACAATGGGTTTTTTCACCATATCATTCATCCCTAATAAGTACAGCTGACACAGGAAGAGTGACAACTCATCGCTCACCTGCCCAGAGCTAGACAACTTTCACCTTGTCGATAAAGTACTTTTGAATAGTTCACCAACTCTTAAGCGAAATGCAGAAATACATCATTATTGAAGCAGACTTTCTATGGAGTATGGAGACAGGTTGTGAATAAAATATATGTGCACATGCTGAAAAGACCGGGGAGATTTTCTGCTGACTTAATTGGTGCCAATGGTGTTGGTGGCAGTGAGTAAGTAAGAGAAAGGAAAGTGTTTGTCCGAACTGAATAATATGGGAAGATTCACAATAATTTAAAGGCCTGTGGAGTAGTAACCTAGGGTCTTTTTGATTTTGGTTGTTTATATTGCTTCGTGTTAACAGCTTAACCCTAGATGTTGGGAATTAAATTATGATTATTGGGAGTTTTGTTAAAAATTGTGTCTGTACAATCACTTGATATGCTTGGGTGTGATAGTTTAAACTGTCTTTTTTTCCAGCTACTTTCTTCAGCTGCTCATGTCTAATGGGTGATTAGATCAGTGTTGAAAATTTCAGTGTCTTTTTCTTAGATTAGTGTTTGTTCTTCATTCAAGGTTTTATTTCCTATAAAGAATTTAATGTTTTGAGTAGAGCTGTTAGAGGTTTCATTTTACTGGTATTTTTACCAAGGGCTTTCGTGCATAAAGGATTTGTTTCTATTTAGATACTCACCACATCTTACCAGTGCTTTGCATTTTTGCTAAAGGATTGTATTTCAGGATTAGAGTACTTCAAATAATTTTTATTAAAGGTTCATAAGTTGGCGTGTTTGTGTGTTGTAGTGCTGTGTGACATTGTATTGTTTGGAATATTGAAAGATCAGAGTTTTCAGCATCACCATGTTTTTTTTTTTTTTTGTGTGTGTGTGCTCATTGTGAAGGATTTGCTGTCCGTCTGGCTTTTTTCTGCATCAGCACCTCCATCATTGTTGTCTCACGGTTTGTGTCCTCAGGTTCCCATCATCAAGCTGACTGACTCGTTTACTGAAGTCAAAGTGGACATCAGCTTTAACGTGAAGAGCGGCGTGAAAGCAGCCCGGCTCATCAAGGAATTCAAAGAGGTATGCAGGGTTCTGTTCTGCTGCCGTTTTATCAGCATGCTGTGGTGTCGTATTGAATTTATCAGGCCTACTGGCTTTTAAAAAGGTCTCCAAATGGTAGAATTTTTTAAATTAAAATGAACTGATGTGATGTTTAAAAAAAAAAAAAAAGGAAAAGGGCTCACCTTGTACAACTGGTATTTTTTTTTTTTTTTTTTTTTTTTAATTTTCACATACTGTGCTCCTTAAATTTTATGGTGTCCTTTTTAGTTTTTCATACGCTCTTGGGAAAAGCAATCACATTCAAACCCTGCAAACACTGTTGATGTTTCAAGGGTACAAGGATAGTGTCACCCACCAAAAAACAGCCTTGGGCAAATCCACAGTCCCCTCCTCAGATTTGCCAAGAGACACAGCATGTTGGAAACTTATCAGCGCCCCTTGGAGGACATTCAGAAAATTTCACTCTATAGGTGGTGTCTTCAGGAAAACCTGCAAGAAACTGGCATGTGAAATGCAAGCAGTGTTGTGTTATAGTTGTTACTCTCACAATTGGGAAAACTAATCTGGGTTCATCCAGTGGTCAGTGTGCTAAGCAGATGTGGGTTATCTGAGGATTATAGAGAATGCCTGGTTACCAGTTGTAGTGATAACAAAGTATTTTCATCCAGACAGGGTGTCTCAAGGTTAACCTGTACAGTGAAAACACACGTAGCACATAGAAAGTTTTGCCTCAAGGGAAAATGTGTCTTCAGGGCACCTAGCTGAAGGATAAGCTGACACTGTCACGCAACTTCATGACTCCTGCTTATGTAAACCACCAGTATATAGCTGAGATGCTCATTTTTGTCACCTGGATAACGGGCATGAGACAAGATCCACTGTGACTCGATGTGCTCTTCTCCATGATGCATCATTAGGCTCTGACAGGACTGATCAGTGCTCCGGCCGTCTTAGCATATGCAATAGAACCAGCTTTATCTTGGCATTTGTTTGTTTCTTTACATATATTTTCTTTGCTGTAGCAACAACAAGAAAAATAGAGCTGTCTGAAACTACTTAATACAACTTTGAGAGTAATAGAGTCACCTCCGTCTTTGTTTCATGACTGATTACTAATCAGAACTGTTAAATTTAAAACTCATTTAAAACTCCTTTTTTACTGTTTTATAGTTTATTTTTACTACTACTAATGTTACAAATGTAAAGGTTGCAAAGCCCAGTAACTTGTTGATGAACGCTAACGGCATGGTGGAGTCAGTGTTCTTATTTATTTAAAAAAAAAAAAAAAAAAAAAGGAAAGAAAGAAAGACGGGAGAAGAAACTGTGGTGGAAAAAGCTTTTGAATATCCAACTGTGGGTTTTACCAGCAGTCAGTAGGCCACCAAAATCCCAGCCTTTTGAATGATCTGACTTTAAACTTGTGTTTTCCCACTAGAGGGTGGTATAGACATGAATATGAAAAGCTGTTGATCACCATGTTCTTGCTGCATCTGTGTTCTTTAGAAATACCCTGTGCTGCCTTACCTGGTGCTGGTGCTGAAGCAGTTCCTGCTGCAGAGGGATCTCAACGAGGTTTTCACCGGGGGAATCGGCTCCTACAGCCTCTTCCTCATGGCTGTCAGCTTCCTGCAGGTAAGACTCACTCTCTCCTCTCCCAACATGCACTGGTTGCATTCAGACGTAATTGCAAAATGAATGAGCTGTAAATGGAAACATGAACTTGTAGGAGATAACCCAGTATTATATATATATATTTTGCTGTGACTTAGAGCTGGTTATTTCCAGTTGTTTTACTTATTGAGAAATCTGTTCCCCAGTGAGCAGTTGTCTACCTTTTTACATGCTGAACAATTCCAAGCAGCATTTTTCTCAAGCTTTTTTTCTCATGGGAATGAACACATTTCATGGACCTCACAGCCCTAGGAGTTAAGAGCATCTGACGAATTTCACTTTCAGTAAGGACAACCTTTTTGCATGTAGCTTCTTGGTTTCCCATAGCCGTGAGTTCATTTTAAGATTTTCTGATCACTTTTATGGTGCCAAGGTGCATCATAGATTTTTAAGATCCTATTTTTGAAATCCTCAGGCAGCATTAGCTGTGAAAAAAACCTAATTTCTTACTTAGAGGAGAGACTCAAATTTTTTTCAGTCAAATATAAAGTCTGGAGCTGCTCAATAAAGAATGGTTTGTTGCACTGAGTTGCACTGTGCTCCATTTAACTTTAGGAGTAATGTAATATGTTGATGTCTTCCAGCTCCACTATAGGGAAGATGTTTGTAGTCCCAACACCAACATCGGGGTCCTACTCATCGAATTCTTTGAGCTCTACGGTCGCCACTTCAACTACCTGAAAACCGGCATCAGGATAAAAGATGGAGGCTGCTACGTTGCCAAAGATGAGGTTCAGAAGAACATGATGGATGGCTACAGACCCTCCATGCTGTACATTGAGGATCCCCTGCAGCCAGGTAGGCACAGTAGGAAAAAAAGCCTAAAGACTGAAAACATTGGCTTATGATCAAAAAGTTACCAGTTGGAATTCCCTTATAACCCAAATCTGAGTGGGAACAAGTGAGTGACTGTCAGGCTTCCCTCTCTTAACTCCTGCTCTAATGGCGATGCTCAGTAGCCAGCAGTAGAAGACTGTGGGTGCACTGGGGTGTAAGTCAAGTGTGACTGAATCAATATGAACCAGGGTCGTGCTGAAAAAGAAAGAATGTTAACAGAGAGAATTGGTTACGGATCACTGTTAACCACTAGAGAATGTATCACATTACAATTTTGATAGTGAGATGCATTCAAATGTCAACATCTTACGTAAGAGATAGTGAGATAGTGCTGTCTTAAAGGACCATACCACCGATTTTGCATGTTTAGTGTAATATCTACAAAATGTACATACCATATATTACGGAGAAACTTCAAACTTTCTTCACACCAGTATTCCATCACTGAAGTAAAGTCATCCACATCAGTTTCCTAAAAGCAGCAGCACTGTTGTGTTTTGAGTGAAACAGCCTCTGCCGGAAAATAATCCTCAGGGAAATGTTTGCTTTACACAGCCAGTTATCAGTACCGTGGTTTTGGTATTTCAACCTAACATTCAAAGTCAAGTGCAAATGGAGGGATTTTGATTTTATCTTTTGAAGTCTTTAGTACCCCCACATGATTTGCAGAATGGTGTGTCACATTGTAAAATGTGGAGAAATTGTAGTAAACAGGCCAAACCTTCAAAAACACTGGTATGGTCCTTTTTAAGACTAAGGGCCCTATCTTGTGCCACCCGCTATCCGCTGCCACTACCCGCTACCCGCAAATTGCGGATTTAGGAACTTCCGCTATCCCTAAACGGTATCTTGCGCCCACGCTACCCGCTATCCGTTATGCCGACTCCGTCATTTGCGCCTGGAGGTGTGTCCGTGGGCGTGTATCCCTAAAGTTGCTATCTTGCGCACACACTTTAGGGATAGCAGATAGCGGGTGGTCTGTTAGGAGAGCGCGCCCAGGCGGCTTCAATGCACGCCCCGACGGAGCCTCTCCACGCACACGGTCGGACTGATACCAGGACGCCGCTGGAATGGACTGAGTATATTACTCATATAGACTGTTTCGAGGAAAGACTGTTTTAATTGGACACTTACGCCAGCACGTTGTATTGTTTTATCATAAGCCAGCAGCTGTGCTATATTTTTATTTTTCATATTTTATTTGCCCAATCTACCTTGTCAATAAATTAGTTTACACATAGTTCCACCTCTGCCTCTTGTGTGTGTGTGCGGTGTGTCCCAGGGATTTTACTCAATCAGTACAACCTTGTGACACGTCCACTTGGACACATGTGGCTCCACCTCCCGAATTAACTCGCCTATAATATAATATATAATATGTATATAGCCAACTTGCTTTAGCCTCAGTAGAACCCCTGAGAAAATCTACCTCCCTCTCTCCATCGCGGGTTTAGGATTTAGGATTTAGGATAGCGCATCCTGCCCTTAAAGGCAGTGGCACCTGGCACACTGATTGGTTTAACTGGCGTAACGCTCAAAACACGCCTATGCATAATATAGCGGGTAGCGGAGGTGTTTTGCGGATAGCGGGAGGTGCACAAGATAGCAACTTTTACGGGGGAACGCCTCTTCCTAAATCCTAAATCCGCAAATAGCGGGTTTAGGGAGTCTGGCGCAAGATAGGGCCCTAAGTCTAAGAACTGGACAGTAACTGGCCATTTTGGGGAAGAATAGTTGCATCTGGTTGCATCAAAGAAAAGTCAAGCCTACTTGATCCAAATTAAGTGACTCTCTCTAACACCTTTTTATGCTATTCAGATGATTAATAGGCGCTTTTATAGCTCTAGGTACAAGTGTTTTATAAGCGCTTTCAAAGTCAAGGTGCTTTTAAAAACACAGCAAACATGAGTGTCTTTCAGATGTGTTTCTTTAGAGTTTTCTCAAATGAGTTTGAATAATGAAAGGACAGCATTTGACTGCACAGAATTACTAATCAACTATTTTAACAAACTGACCATCTCACCTGTTTTTTGTTTTGTTTTGTTTTGTTTTTTGAAGACAACGACGTTGGCCGGAGTTCATACGGTGCCATGCAGGTGAAACAGGCGTTTGACTACGCCTATGTGGTGCTCAGCCATGCCGTGTCCCCCATCGCTAAGTTCTATCCCAATAATGAGACAGAGAGGTAAGCTGTTTAGATTTATACTTTAACATACACAGAAAATGTTCATGATCCCAGATGTTATGTATGTATTTACTTACCTATTTTTGTTTCTTTTGGTGTGAGGTATTTTTTATGCTATATTTTTCTTCCTTCCAGTTTCACGTGTGCAGTCTGCAAACCTTTGAGTTTTGAGATGCCCTTATGTAAAAATAACAGTAGAAACCCGTTAAACTAGAGCTTAGAAAGTAAATGGGGATCTGTGCACAACTCTAATGGTTATGAACAGACAAAGTTGTTGAGGCTGTTTTGCTGGGTATTACAATAAGAATTTTGATACATTTTTTTTTTTATTCATAGTCATAACAGTGTAATTGAGATTTGAACAAGGAGATGAAATGCTTATAATTAACACGGTTTGAACATAATGAACAAATTTCCCCTTATTTTAACTTTAACTAAATTATGTCCTGTTATACAAAACAGCAGAAATGGCAACAGTCAATATTGTTATGTTGACTGATTATCAATTAATTGTGCAGTGCTGCTTCACTGTTCCACCTGGTACTCACTGATGCTACATTGAAATTTACCTGCAAATATTTAATATTCAGTTTAAATCATCAATACTGTCAAACACCTCTACGCTTTATTAATACTGTGGTAACACATGGCTTACCAATGTAGTGGAAATATTTGAAATCCAGGATTTTGTAATATAAATTTTTCAACTCACTAGTTAACTGGCCAGTCCACTCTTGCTATATTCATTCTCAACACTGCAGATGCTATTAATGATGTTTTGAATTTAAATCACATCGTTATAGCACTGAGTTTTCAGCTAAGTGTGCAGTGAGCTGGCTCCCTGTAGAGTCTCTGTTTGATCATTCTGAGGATAGCAGACATTTCACTAAAAATCATGCATGAATGCTGCATTAATTGCTGTACTTTTTCTTGTGTCCAATCACAGCATACTTGGTCGAATAATCCGGGTGACTCAGGAGGTGGATGAATACAGGGAATGGATCAGCAAGCAGTGGGGGAGCCAGTCTCAGAACGACCCACCACTCAACAGTATGTTCAGCACTGGTGTAACTCTGGCTGCTTTCACATTTTACACAATCCTTTACTGTCCCGATGAAGGAAACACACACACATAAACAGTGCTTAGATTTTGATTTAACCTGCATCATGCATTAAGTGGGTGAGCTTTACCATGGGATGCATCTTTGTCAAATTGGTTCTCAAATACATTCCTATTTACATTCTTTATGTTGTCCTGTGTCACAAACACCACTCATCTGGCTCTTAACTAGCCTAAAATGAACTGTAAATAGTGCATAAACTGTGAATAGTGCACATCAGGGTAAAGGATGCAAACATTTTTATATTTTCAAATTATCTGTTGAAGCCAAAAATAATTTATTATAATTTTGGTTTCACAAGTTCATTGAAAAACAAAAATATCACACTTTCACTTATGTCAACTAGATATAGATCATCTAGAAACATCTGACTTCAAATGAATTTAACTGTATTTAATCACGCTACAATAAAATGCCTTTTTCCTAATCATTACAGGTAGGGGAGGGAATCACTGGATACCTCATGGTGTAATACTATCACAATATTTTATCACGATACAGTTTGTCTTACAGTATATCGCATATTGCAGAATAATCAGGTATGATAAATCCCCATATCTGTAACTGAAGAGGAAGAAACACCCAGCAAAAGACAAAATAATTTTGGAATAAGCAGGATTCATTTGTGTTTTTTAGGGTTTTAACCTGCACAGGGACTGCAACATGAACATGACAGAAAAGATCCAGTTAAAATACCTAAAGGCAGGGAACAAACATGCCTCACATTAACTCAAATGTGCTATCTGTACAAATTAAGTTGAAAACTCAAATATTGATTCTTGACACAAATGCATTGATAATGTCAGGAGGAATCACAACATATTGCATTATGGATTTATTGTTCAACCACTAATTAAAAGAGCCTTCACTGAATCGATATCCGCTTATTGACATGATTCGGACATGACTTGGACTATGGAGTGAGCATTCAAAGCACCAACATGGCTTGAGCTTTAAATCCTCTAAAATGCAAGTGGTTGAGTTGTGCCAAGAAAATTTGCTGTTGCAGAAAAATGACACATTACACATTTTGGTCATGAAATTTCTCAAAATATTCTTTTAGAGGGTTTGTTTCTCTTACCTCCTGCATTGAAGTGGAACGTGAATTGAATGAAATGTACTGGTGGTGAAACCGTAGAAAGCATCTTCACCGTGCACTCCTGGCTACCATTACCATATGTTTTGATATCATGTCACCGGAAACAGATCTTTGTTTGGGTCATAACATAAAAGTTCACTCAGAGAAAAAGCCTAAAAATGAAGGCAAACTATCGATTATAGGTAAGCATGTTCATATAAAAAAGTGATGGAGCTTGCAGGGCTCCATCAGTTTGCCTTTCAACCAGAGTTTGTCTCATGTGCACCTTTTCCCTCTGCTGTTGCTGCAGGAAATGATGTCACGCTGCTGGTGGAGCCCCAGCAGCTCGACGAGTGCAACAACAACGTTCCAGATGATGATGTGGTGGTTCTACCACCGGTTCCCCGCAGCAAAACCTCCTCCAACTCCTCCTCTCCATCCCCTTCAGTGCATTCCTCTCCCTCCTCTTCACCGCTGTCGCAATCCTCCTCCTCCACCGCCTCCAGCTCCAGTGACGCGGTCAGTCCTTTAGCCACACACACACACACACACACACAGCTTGTCTTCAGGTGCAACTAAAAATATGAACATTTATAAGCCACAACAAAAAATTGTTACGTGGTCCCTTTGGGTTTTTTTTTCCAGCTAAAAACACTTGAATGCATGACAGTTTGTATTTCAAACTGCTGAACTTGGAAGTTGGAGGAAATTTAGGACAGCAACAATATGAAATACAGGGCAGTATGCAGCTACAGGCACATTGGCTAATGGATGACTCACCAACTAGTTCTGTGTTTTAGAAGCCAAAAGGATTGAAGCAGCTAGAATTTTTGCAATTACTGGCTACCGTTAATTTCCCAGCCAGAACTATTTGTGGTGTAGAGCAGTTTAAATATGTAGTTGTACTGATAGAATGAAGTGAAATAAGTCTCAATGGTCAGAGATTGTTTTCTTGTCACTTGAACCTTCATGATTCAAATGTAAAGCTGCATAATTATGTGGTGTACAGCATAGGAAATAGGGTTTTAGTTGTCTCTAAGCACCAGATGAGGGGTTTATCATACAGGACCATACAATATGTGCAGTAAAGTTGCAGGAAGTACAAGAATATGTGTCAGATTTTAGCTTGGATGTTAAAGGAAAGTGGTTGTGTTTAATTATCTTTGTGGTTTTCCTCCAGGACTCTGACGGTACCCCTTGTAAGACAGCCAAGCAACAGTCTGGCCGGGGCTCCAGCACCCACAGAGAAACGTCCAGCGGCGTCACCAATCATCGAACACAGAGCCACTCCACCAGCACTCCACCAGGAAGCAACAAGGGAGGGAAGGTAAGCACAGCCTTGCTCAGCCAGCCACTAGCGCCTACCATGTACATGACAATAAACTTAAGTCATGTATATCTATAAACACTTGAATGCATGACAGTTTGTATTTCAAACTGCTGAACTTGGAAGTTGGAGGAAATTTAGGACAGCAACAATATGAAATACACAATGTGAATAAACTATTTGTACTGCAGATTTTCATATCATTTTAAAAAGAACTTCAAAAGCAAACACCATGCTCAGAAGTTCAGTCACACATGCTGCACATGTTTGCAGTGTCACAGGGTGTTAATCAGTCCGCCCACAGTGGTGAGGTGTTATGTGTTTGAAGCATAGTAAACCACATTCACCAAAGTCATAGCGCAGTTTCAG
Source organism: Myripristis murdjan (assembly GCF_902150065.1). NCBI lineage: Eukaryota > Metazoa > Chordata > Actinopteri > Holocentriformes > Holocentridae > Myripristis > Myripristis murdjan. Next base: position 19,957,660 of record NC_043982.1, read on the forward strand.
TTTTGCTGAAGCACGCTTCTCACTTAATGGGTAATACGGCACCCAGTTTGAGCTTCTCTCACCCACTACATATTTTTGAAAAATGCAAGAAAGTGGTGTCAGAGAGCCAGGGAGAGGAGCAGGGTTTGTGGGTGGGAATTTTTTAAAACATATAACCACTACTCAAGTTGAGGGGGGATGAAGGTAGATGGCATCCCCCCTGAAATAAAAACGGTCAAAATCGTCCCCCCTGTAAAACTGCCATCCTCACTTTTCATCAAGTGAAAAAAATTGACCATCCCCCCTGAATTTTTTTTTTACAACTCGACTACTGCATATAACACCTTTTAGTGCAGTTGAATTAAGACACGGCCGCATCTTTAGCTGAACACTGCTCTGTTTAACCACTGGAGGGCGAACTAAGCCAGGTTTATTAAGATAAATGTGGTGCAGACATATTTGTGGTATAATGTTGGCAGTATGACCAGCACTTCAGGGTATGTCATGCCATGTTGGTCATACTAACTAAACGGTACCAAAACACAGTACGGCTTATCAACACAAAAAGTGATTTAGTGTAGAGTTAATGGTCGGGCGTATTTGGTTAGGAAATCATTCAGTGTGCAGACAGACTTCCATTTTTGACAACTAAAATAGATGATCAAAGTCTTGAATTAAATCAGTGCTAAAGTAAATGTAACCCACAAATCCAATCCAAATCAGATTACTGTATAATCATTAGTGCTTTGACACTTGGATGTTATTTTTACAGACTTCATAGATAGATCTTACAAAATTTTATTTGATTTTGATTTGATTTGAAAGTTTTATTTTGAACAACAAAAAAAAGAGGAAAAAAACAATAGACAATGAAAAGTTTGTTCAATAAGGAGTGGGAAGAAGTTGAAACTTATCTAATCCCACCCCTTCTCCCTGCACAAATGATCAACAAATCTATCCTGCTTCCTTAGAAATACTGCTATGAATAGCCATAATAATAATAATAAATGAAAATACTAATACTACTCCTGCCACTACTACCACCAGCAACAGCAACAACAACAACAACAATAATAATAATGGTAATAATGATGATGATAAAGATGATAATAATAATAATAAACATAAGTTATAATAAATATACACCAATTCATCCATCTACATTCATAGAAATGGACAAAGAAAAAAGGACCTAACAATAACAAAACACAACAGAGAAGAAAAGAACCAACTAATAATGAACAGAAATAAGTATAGAAACGGTAATTAAAGAAATAATTAATCAATACAGTATCCTGTGCACACCTAGTGACTGTCACACCCCCACTTCATCCCTTCACAATTGTGTCTAAAAAGTGATTAAAAAATGTTTGAAAAGAATGGAAAATAGAGCACTTTTAAACTTCAGTTTTTGTCTTGGAAAGCATTCTGCCATTGTAAAATTAAATTGCAGACATTTTTATGTTGTCTGGATAAAGTAAGCAAAATCTCAATTGAATTTTTAAGTCCATTTTGAAATCGGCCTTAATATGGATGGACACTGGTTATCTAAAGCACCCAGGTGGTTGCCTCAGTCATAGTGTGAAGCCGCCTTTACTGTTTGCATTCTTATACTCACTTTTACTTACCTTTGTATACTTACTCAGTACTTATACCTAATTGCTTAATTATAGTTGCCTACTTACCTAGTATACTTTATTACATTTTATTTACTTACTCTTACTCTCTCATGACTGCTTGCAGTCTCATCTGACAACAATTTATATTTTGTGATATTTTTGTCAAAAACAATCTATAATTGGCCCTAAAACATCACATTGATCATCATGTTGTCCCATAGGTACCAGCCTACATTGTGATGAGCATCCCAATAAAATCCCCAAAGTGATAAATAAATTAAGGGCTTTAAAAGCAAAACTGAATTTGAGAATTTGTATGAACTCTGATCCTATATGCGTGTGTGCTGTTCCCCCAGGCCAGGACGTCTCGTTCCCACCACAAGAGCGGCCACCACGGGCAGCAGAACTCCTCCTCCAGCACCAAAGGTCATCAGAGCCACAAGCCACATCACCAGGGCAACAGCAAGAAGAGGAAAAATCAGCGGGACTCCACGCAAGAGGACCTCTGCAGATAGGGGCCAGCTCACCGCCCCCCGTCCTTGTCTACTACTGACTGACTGACTGACTGTCCTACTTCTGCTGCCAGACTCCAGCCTGTGGAGGTTGTTAGTAGTATTCAGCATCTTTATTGGTCTCTCTCTCAAGCTTTTTTTGGGGGGACGAGCAACGTTTTATAGCAGAAAAATGAACAAAAAAAGAAATATTATAGGAAAGTTCTTGGACCTGAACTGAAATCATGAAGGATTAACTCAATTGCTTCACAGTGGCTTCTTTTATGGAGTCCTTTTCCCCACAACCAGCACCGACACAATATGCCTCTTGCGCCTCCAGGTGTACAGGAGGAGACAGGACAGGTGTCTGGGATCTACTGTGGAGCAGTCCCTGGAACTGCTGGATGTACTTTTCAGTGAGGAAGATAAAATGATTAACAAAAAAAAAATAAATAAAAAAAGAAAGAAAATAAAGAAAAGAAGAAAAAGAGGCAAATGACTAAAAATGTACAAAAACCTTATGTTGGGGAAAAAAACATGTACACAGATTTTTAAAGATGGTAAAACTAAAAATGCAATCGTGAGAGTTGGGACATAACTTATGCATGAGATTTCTTTTTGTTGATGGGTGGTCTGTTTTTGTTATGTCTGAACAAATTATACAAAGATTTGTACAAAAAAGACAAACAAGCAAAAACTCTTTAAAAAAAAAATACAAGTAAGAGGAAATTGTTTCATATTACCTTTTTACAAGATATACCAATTCAAGACATGTAGGCGTACACATTTTTTACCCCCCTGGTTTTTGGCAAAGCCAAGAGCTGGCCTGGGTCCCATTGCCAACATAAATCATCAGCATCTGTTTCTTACTCCTGATTGCTCTCTGTGAGTGTGTTACAGTGTTAGCATTTAGCCATTAGTGAGCTAATGCACACGCACAGCCCTATAGATGACTGGATGGAGCCTGATGTTTTCACACAGCTCGATAGCACAGCCACACACAGTTTAGAGGCTTTAAGACTACAGGTTTAAATTAGTAAGGGGTGATAATGGTTTTATTGAAAAATCCTACACTTGAAAAAAAAAAAAAAGAAAGTGTTAACGATCCAACGGTGGGTGGTAATCTATTCCCTTGGTAATTTACCTACTATAAAATCATTTGTATTTGTTAAATGTATTTATTTTTTTATTAATTATATGGATATAGTATGGATATGATACGTATTATTAACATTAGAGCCCGTATGCTTGAGTCCTGCATTTGAGATAGGATAAGTTGAGATATTTGGGGGGGGGGGTTAAGAGTGGGTGGGGGGTATGGTTCATCAGGTGAGATACAATGTCACAGTAATGTTATTTCATTGCCTTTTCTTTCAGTGATAGTGACCAAGTTACTTTGAAAAATTGAGACCATTTTACAAGTCATATGGTGGAGAAAAAAATGTGTTTTATTACGTGGCTGGTCTACTTACTTTAAAAGGGAGCTGTATCTTTTTCCTTTTTTTGTCTTTTTTTTTTTTTTTTTTTTTTTTTTTTAAATACATCAGCAACAAACACTTCTTTGGTTATGTCAACCCCCCACTCTCATTGCTGTACAACAACTAACCTGTAGATGGGGCCATCGCTCCAGTCTGAGTCCTCACAAGAGTTTGCGCTTGTATACTGCATTTGGATACTTGGATGGTTAATTTACGCGTTACTTCCGTGATAAAAATGGTTTTATATAGTGTCACAGTTGAATGAGCAGCTCCACATAGACAACATGTGCTTGCTTCAGAGGGTAACACAACAAAGCACACCACAACCACCTGGTCGTCTCACCCCCCCCAAACGTCCCACGGTAAATACATTTGGCCAGCAATAACTACCACCTTACTGTACCTACTTGTCAGACATTAACTGTCACTGTACTGGACAAATACCAGACTACTACAATTATATTCACCACCACAATCATCACAGTGACCACCGCCATACTCAAGGCACTAAAGTGAAAGACGGCATAGCTACTCATTCCTCGGCAAGTGTGCTTTTCTTTTACTTTTTGTTGAGTCGATGCGCTATTGGTGTTGAAAATGAGCAAGTGATGGTGGTACCCACACTCACCCCTTCCTCCTCCGCAATACAGTTACGGTTTAAATGCAGTATATAAGTGCTGGCCTGGAGGTGGATGGACAGAGAGGAAAGGTGAAATCTGTCAGCAGTGCCATCTGAATGTCCTTCGATCATCTTCTCACCTCACTGCGGGAATACTTCAAAACCCACCTGTACTCATCTGAATTGTTGTTTCTCTGCAGCTATTACAGTTCATGCAATAAACAAACACAGTACAATTAAACCACGTGTCGAGACCTGTTCGTGACATCGGAGTCTGTATGTTTTTGTTTGTTTGTTTGTTTTTCTTCTCTTCCCATTAAAGATATCGATGTGTCTGCCCTGTACAGTCCGCCATGTGAATACAGGTGTGCATTACACGGTGTGTCTCGGTATGCGAGTGCGCGCGCGTGTGCGTGAGAGAGAGCGAGGGGGAGCGCGAGGCACACAGGGGAGGGGCGTTCGTGTAGTAGCGCGCAGACGGAGACTTGGGGAGCAGTGCCGGGGACTACAAAGCACACTTGATCAAACTGCATCTCAAGTTCATACATGTCTCTTTGCTCAAGATGAATTTGACTCTGTAAGGTAAGAAACCATCTTGTTTGCTTAAAAAAAAAAAAAAACGACTGTATGTTGGTGAAACGATGTAGCTAACTCGAAAATCGAGAACCTGTCGGTTGGGGGTTTCAACGGCAGACGAAAGATAGCAGTTAGACGGTTTGAAGACCGAGCTGTGAGTTGAACCACTGAGGACGGCTTTCGGTTTGACGCTAGCTTCCGAGTTGGGTTGAAACGTGTACAGAAATGTAGGTGTTGCAGGCTTTAAAATTTAAAAGTGGCGACTTTTCTGGGGACTTCCTTTGTATTCCGCATTTTCACCTGGCTGCGTATTTCTCAATCACCCAGGTTCTTGATGTTCAGCCTGGTTGCTGGATTTCTGCTCACTGAGTCATCTGAAATTGAGCTTTCACTAATATGGACAGTTTCCGTTCATGTGCGTTTTGAAGTCGTTAAACCTGTGGCATCCCACCGAGGACCCGGTGACGATTTTTTTCTGTAATTTTTACTTAAATTCACCAACTTAAATGAAAAGATGGCCAAACCGTTGCTAGTTGGTCTAATCATGAGGCAGATCGACCAACAGTACAAGTAATCAGTTCTGCTTTAATTTTTTTAAATACAATTTTCTCATAAATATGTATGGGCTCACATGATTTAGATTCGTGTCTGCATAAAGAAACATACCACAGTCATGGTTTAACTGAACTAATGTAGCAATAGACATGTGACCCATAATCTCACCGAGGATGATTTTACATTGCAAAGAAAGCTCTCCGAGTCGAGAAGTCCAGCTTGTGTTGTCATTTGTCAGTGACCTGGTTTTCTTCCATCTAAGGCTGATCCAAAATATCTTCCAGGGCAGGAAATCTTTGTTTTTACAAGTAATGCAACGGAGCTGCTCTGTAAGATGTTGACTTGAAAGAGATATCTGTTGATACCTCTTCCTAGAACATTATCTGCCTCTCGGCGTATCGCTCATCTGCAGATTTAGCCCCTATACCCTTAAACAATTTGCAGTTACCGATGAATTCCGTCTAATCCCGAGGAAAAAAATAAGACATCTAGCATTTAATTTTGAGGCAGTGTTGTCCCTAGCGAGTTTTCCTTCTGTGTAACACTTAAATGCAAAAGTGTCAGGTGCCCTGAGTTTTGAATTATGGTAGATTCCTATTTCCCTCTGCTCTCACATTGTTGGTGGTACTTCAAGTCTTTGTCTTAATGCTGGCAAATTCTCAGTTGTGTATCAGTGCTTCCATCTTAGTCAGGTTCAAACTTGTGTCTCCCATTCTGTGAGGCTTGAGATTCAAAAATTGGATTCCAAAATTGAGATATCCATGCTCTGAACTCCATGCTCTTTAGTTATTGAAATTGTTGACCACTGAAGGTCTGGTACCTGTTGTTTTAAAGGCATAGGGATGTCACAAGAATTGACACTTCAGTACCAAGTCGGTGCTAAAATTCTGAAAATGATACCAGTACTATTGTTTTTGGTATGTGCAGTATGGATGCAACTTGACTCCTCACTCTATACCTCATTGATCTTTCTCTAATGTAGCTTTGGCTTGTATGTTTAAATACTAAACAATTTTAAGTTGCAGTCATGCTTTCAGTCTTATAAATCAGAATGAGAGCTCATAATCATACCGTTGTATTTGTTGTTACAGCAGGACATTGCATGCAAGTCCTTTTAATTTGAAATTAACATTTTGTTAGGCTGCTTTATTTTCCACTTGAAGGATACAGGCTGATGCTGACCTCGTAATTAAGTGTCTTAAATGTAGCCTATATCTTTAAATATTTGAAACAGAGTTTCTGTTAACTTGTTATTTTACAAGTAGTTTTGGGGCTCAAAAAATCTTAGCTGTTGTTGGAAAAGATGAAGGGAAGTCCAGAGGTTCTTCTTTTTGACAACAAGGGATTGTGTAGCTGTTCATGTTTTCTTGTGAAAACAATGTGGTACAGTGTATTTCTCCAGTAGAAAAATACAAGTGTGATTCTACTGAAAGTATTTGCTCAGGTGTAATAGCTCTTTTTGTTTGTACAGTAAACTGACCTCACTTACTGAGGTTCTCAAATAATGGAAGTTCAAAATATGTGCAAACACTGGGGTTGGGTAATAAATACATTCTTTGCTGTACAATGCAGTGCAGATAGATTTGCCCTCATGTTGCTGTCGACACTGAGCGTGCATGGAGTGTCCGTCTGCAATAAGATGTCAGCAGTGGCCTGTGTGTTGTGTGTCATTTGGATGATTACATCACTAATCCCTTTGTCATTCTGGCCCAGTAAAGGGAGGTAGCTTATGTGCCTGCAAACAAGTGGTTTTCTATGGCTTTAACAGGACTACAGGCCTTATCTAGTCAGCATCAAAAAAAGTTAAGTCAGTGTATTTATAAAGAAAGCATTACAATACAGGCTTGTCAAATGCATATAGATAACAAGTGAGAGCAAACATAACATCAGTGTTATTATAGAAGTCTGGTGCCTGAGCAACATTAGACATTAGAGAACACAGATAGACGCTCAGGCCAAGTGCTTAATAATGGATCATCGGATCAATACAGTGCTGTGCTGCTTTGGTTCACCCATAGAAAGCGCTGCAATCTAAATAACAACACATACACTGGCATTTGTCATTTGTGTCCAATTATCTATTGTGCTGTTGTGACGTCTTCCATTCTGACACGATGGGAAGCCTGTTGTGATTGTGCATGTGATTAGATTGATTTTACAGCGTGGTGCATCCAGACAGGGACCATCTGTTGCGAGTAGCACAACATAGAAACGCACACGCACAAAAGGACGGATCTGTGCTGTCTGGAGTCGTGCCAAGGTTCTCCATCCTCATTGCTGTTTTGTGTTGAGTTTCTTAATAACCAGTGGTGAAGTTGTTTTGTTTTGCTTTTTCCTGTGTCATGCAACCTCAGCTGACCTTGTGGCATGATGCAGTGGGTAACATCCATCGACATCAGTGGATCCTTCAGGGGGTCATTAAAGGGTTCAAAAACAATCAGAAATCCACACAGATTTCTTCAAGTCTTAGACTATTTATTGGATTATTTCACCACAGACATGATTTGGCTACTGCCCTCATGAGAAAATAGTTTTATGATGATGGGTAGATTTACCTGTATGCTTTGATAAATGTATCTGCAGTAGAAACAAATGTATTTCTAAAGTATGGCCAATCTAACAACAAAAGATGTCTCTGGTGGGACAAAATGACATGTAGTTGGTGTTTGTGGCCAGTTTATCTATTTGGACAGGTTTGACATGTTAAAGGCTGATTTTAACTGATGAGCCGGTGTAAAATGGGGAAGGTTTGGTTTCACTTTTCTTGTGTTTTGTTGAAGCAGTTGTGGCAGACAAAACCCTCAGACAAATCTGTCACAGTTTAGACTGTTCAAACTTTTCCAGTGGGACTTAAGTGAGTGCTGCTGGGTTGTGTGGCTGACCTAACCGCACACACATGCCCCACATTCACAACAGAACCACTTTGTCTATTTGTACTTCACAGTGAAGGATATATGGGGAACCTCTACAGGAAGTGTGAACATGACTACAGGTTTTCTTTAGAACAATTATTGACACACACCCGTTCATCTGCTCTCAGTATCTGCCCTGCTCTCTACCAAAACATCCTCTTATCTTTTCAGCTAGTAAGGAGTTTGGAGGGTTTTTTTTAACACACATCGTGAGGTTTTATCAAATCAAATCAAATATATTAACAAAGCACATTTTAGAGGACAAGTCACAAAACACTTTTAATTTGCTAGTTTTGCTACACAATTACAATCTAAATGTCTTGATTCATAAAACAAAGTAAGTTTTAAAATGGAGTATTTCATGAAGCAGAAACCCCGCTGCCTGAGGAAGAGCTGTAGCTTGGAACGACTTGCCTGTGTAGTCTCCACATAGCCAATTATTTGTGGTCCCTGCCTTTACATTTGACAAATTTGTGTTCTATTTGTGCAAATGTAATAGCCTATACTGTACTTATGCATTCAAGTGGTGTCCCATCTCTCTTTTTTATGATCATGGAATAACTTCTCATATGCCTGTCACAAGATCATCAGTTAGCATGGCTTTAAGACATGAATGAACACAACCAAGTAACTGTAATCTGACAATGTATTCAAACTAGTCTTAATCAATAGAGAAAGGTGGCACTCTAAAAATCAAGAAGTGGAGAGCCACCTTTCTCTGTTGATTTAGACTTATTTTGTGCTTTAGGCTGTGCATCCAGTCCCAAGCACACTTGCCTCCTGTTTGTTTGAATATTCAAAATATCAGGGAATTCATATTTGTTGTTTCTTTCTCATCCTGCGTCTTGCACTGTCAAAGCATAAAAACATTTTTGCAAATAACTGTTCATTTTGGCACATTTAAGAACCAGATGGGACATGGTTTCCTGCATAACGACAGACCCAGTGAGCACCAGAAAGTTTAGACAATCATAGGAAAGTATTTGAAAGTCAATCCAGTGGATTCATTTGTGATTCAAAAAAATATTGACCTCCACCAAGTATGTTAAAACAAATGATAAGCATAATTTGCAAGCACATTATTGTCATTATGGTGCTTATGATAGAGGGTCAGTGCAGGCCTGCTGTACTTCTCTCTGCCACTTAAGACTTCCTTCCTCTCTCTGCCTCAGGGGAGCACTACCTCTTCTCCAATCACACACACACACACACACACACACACACACACACACACACAATAATCTGATCTGACATTTTTAGTTGTTGTTCAGTGCTTTTTTACACACCTCTTGCTGCTCACAATACCAATTTCACCTATCATTCATCTTTTTCCTATCTCCCTCATCCTCACTCTCTCTCATCTTTCATCCTCAGTCTTTCTCATATCCACTGAATGAGGTTGGCGCTCCCCTCGTCTCAATGTCAGGCTTGAAATGAGAACCTTTCTCTGGGTGGACAGTGTACTAATCCCTGAACACACACTGGAGACTAATCGGACTCATTAACTCTGACTCTGTGGCTTCTAGCCAGAGCTCAGCACTAATCCTCCTTCAGCCTGGTCTCCACCATGTAAATGCACTCTCACTTTCTTTCATCTCTCTTTGTGTTGCTTTTTTGTCTTTGCTGTTGTACATTTAGGAGGATATCAAATGCAGCAAGAGCAGATGATTTTGGGCATTAAAAAAAACATTAACATAGAAAAATGTTGTGATGTTTAATTTATGTTATTGATCAAGTGATCCACCTTTGGCCTTGAATAAGAAGTCAGATTTATTTGTAATACCATCCATCCATCCATCCATTTTCCGCTATTTATCCGGGACCGGGTTGTGGTGGCAGCAGGCTGAGGAGGTCAACCCAGATAGTCTTTTCCTGGGCCACATCCACCAGCTCCTCCTGGGGGATCCCAAGGCATTCCTAGTCCAGCCAGGAGACATAGTCCCCCCTGCATGTCCTTGGTCTGATCCAGGGCCTCTTCCCGGGCAGACGTGCCCGGAACACTTCCACTGGGAGGCGGCCAAGAAGCATCCTGACTAGATGCCCAAACCACCTCAACTGGCGCCTTTCAATGCAGAAGAGCAGAAGCTCTACCCCGAGCTCCTCACTCTATCCCTAAGGGTGCGCCCGGCCACTCTGCGGAGGAAACCCATTTCCGCCGCTTGTATCTGTGACCTCATTGTTTCGGTCACTACCCAGAGCTCGTAACCATAGGTGAGGATTGGAACAAAGATCGCCTCACCTTCTGGCTCTGTTCCTCTTTCACCGTGATGGTCCGGTACAGCGACTGCATAAGTGCTGTCAGTGCCCTGATCCACCTGTCGATCTCCTGCTCCACTCTACCCTCACTTGTGAACAAGACCCCGAGATACTTAAACTCCTCCACTTGAAGCAGTACTTCGCTTCCCACTCGGAGAGGGCAAACCACCTTTTTCCGGCAGAGAGCCATGGCCTTGGACATAAGGTTCTGATTCTCATGCCAACCGCTTTGCACTCAGTTGCAAACCAGCCCAGTGACTGCTGAAGGTCACAGCCTGATGAGGCCAGCAGGACCACATCATCTGCAAAAAGCAGGGATGCAATCCTGTGGTCACCAAACTGGACACCCTCCATTCCCCGACTGTACCTTGAAATCCTGTCCATGAAGATCATCAACAGAATTTGAGACAAGGGACAGTAGGGGTGTAACGATACACAAAAATCATGGTTCGGTCGTACCTTGGTTTTGAGGTCTCGATTCGGTACATTTTCGATACAGTATGGGAACTTTATTGTAAAATTGTATAAAATATAGAAAAAAAAATAGAATACTGCTGCCAAGTGCTGGTAGTAAGTTTTCCCAATAAATATTCTCATTATAAACAAAATCTATATAAAATGTTTTCCAATAAATAAAATATTCTCAAATGAACAAAATATATACAAAATATATATTCATAAAAACTCAGATGGCAGTTGTTATAGCTTTGGCCCGATCTGAACTGCTAGGGAGAGGCTGATTGAATGCCGTAGTCAGCTGTGTTTGCACTAGGGTGTTTTTTTTTTCTTGTACCAGAGATATTTACACTCGGATGACGCCGTTTCAAATGAAATGGCATGTTTTTCATTTTGCCATGAACGTACCTGATCTCAGCTGATCAATGTTGGCACACTGCCTTCGTTTTATCCACTTGTTTTTGTCCATTGCAATATTTGACCAGGAAGCTGATCTGTTCCCAAATAGGAGATTTTAACGACATGGGACAGTCTTCAAGCTCTAGTTTCTTGCTAGTGCCGGTTTCGGTAGCATTAGCCGTAGCCATGACATAAGTGCTCAGGCTTCAGGTCATGCTTCAGGTGTAGCTTATTGTGCTTCTTCTTCAAGCGACTAGACGCTTCCATGGCGTACTGCTGCCCTCTACTGTTTTGCACGTGTAGCTGCAGGTGGATGTGGGTAAATGAAAACAAAACTTATGTTCCGCCACCTATTATACTTGTGTGGTAACTCACCCCCACTGCATGTCTCTGTACCGAACTGAACACCCTGTACTGAAAATTTTCAATACGAATACATACTGTTACACCCCTAAGGGGCAGCCGTGGCAGAGTCCAGCACCCACCAGGAACAAGCTTGACCTAGTGCCAAGAACGCTGTACAGTACCAACCTTACATGATATGATTGCTGTCATCAGGTTAAACCCTTTGTAAAACATGAAAGAACATACAGAGAATGAATGCCACAGAACTGTTCTTTTATTATCCAACTTAGTTTTATTATCCAACTTAGTTGCAAAATGTCAGCCAAATGGCTGACATTTTGTAACTTACCGTATTGACCCGCATAAAAGACGACCCTGATTTTAAGACGACCCCTCTTTTTCAAGACCCTTTTTTGGAAAAATACTTTTTATAGACAAAATCTTATTTGAATAAAAAAGCCACTGGCCGGCATCAGGTGGGCTGCCCGCAGCACCGGTTGGCATCAGGCGGCCGGTGCTGGCTTTGCAAGGTCAAGGTTGCTTGAGACCGTGCGCCTCCCTCATGATTTTGTCAATAACTGTAGGCCTACTTTGCACCGAAAACAAGCGCTCCCTTACAAGGGATCTCCTATGGAAGCAATAATAGCTTACCAGCACGGCAGCGCCCTGCATGCATCCGCATCACGTGGTGGTATCGGTGGTAGTATCGGTGCATTAACGGGCGTACTCACCGATTCCGATATGACCAAATAAGGCTATATTGGGCACTTCCCGATACAAGTATCGGTATCGGTACCATCCCTACAGAGCACCACCCACAGGATCCCCCTGTAAGCCTTCTCCAAATCCACAAAGCACATGCAGACTGGATAGTCAAACTCCCATCCCAGGGAGGTTGAGCAGTATGATACCTCAATAATTGGCACACACTCTCTGGTCCCCTTTTTTAAAAATGGGAACCACCACCCCCCTCTGCCACACCTGGGCACTGTCCCCAATCTCCACGCAACATTGAAGAGATGTGTTAACCATGACAGCCCAACAACATCCAGGGCCCTTAGTACTTTGGGGCAGATCTCGTCCACCCCCAATAAGTTTCCCAACCACCTCAGCGACCTCTGCCAGGGAAATAGGTGAGACCCCCCACAACTCCTCGGGCCCTGCCTCCTCCTCGGAAGGCATGTCAGTAGGGTTTAGGAGCTCCTGGAAGTGCTCTTTCCACCTTCCAACTACCTCCTCAGTCAAGGTCAGAACCTCCTCATCCCTGCTGAGAACAGCCTGGATGAGGCCCTGCCTGCCCGTCCTGAGTCGCCTGACTGTTTGCCAGAACCTCTTTGAGGCCAGTCAAAAGTCCTTCTCCATGGCCTCCCCAAACTCCTCCCATACCCACATTTTTGCCTCCATGACCGCCGCCGCAGCCCTTACGTCCCAGTACGTCTTACCTGATTCTGGAGTCGCCCTTGCTTCTTCAACTTGCACCCATGACAGTGACAAGCACCCATGACCATATGACCACAGCTCCAAGCTGCCGCTTCGACAATGGAGGTTTTGAATAGGGTCCGTTCAGACTCCACGTCGCCAACCTTTGGATCCGAGAACAGCTCCCCTCGAGGTGTGAGTTAAAGACCTTCTCGATAGAGTCCTCTGCCAGACATTCCCAGTTCACCCTCACTACCCACTTGGGTTTACCAGGTCTGTCCGGCAGCCTCCCCTGCCATTTGATCCAGCGCACTACCAGATGGTGATTGATTGACAGCTCGGCTCCTTTCTTCACCCGAGGGTCTAGAAGATATGGCCGTAGGTCTGATGACACGACTACAAAGTTGATCATCGACCACTGGCCTAAGGAGCTCTGGTACCAAGTACACTTAGCCTCCTTATGCTTGAATATGGTGTTCATTAAGGACAATCCACAGCTCACCCAGAGGTCCAACAACAAAGCACCACTCGGGTTCAGATCAGGCAGGCCATTCCTCCCGGTCATCCCCCTCCAAGTTTCCCTGTCATTGCCAACGTGAGCGTTGAAGTTGCCCAGCAAAACCACAGAGTCTCCGGATGGTGCCTTCGCTAGGACACCTTCCAGTGCTTCTAGGAAGGCTGGGTACCCCAGACTGCTATTCGGTGCGTATGCCGTCACAACAGTCATAGATTTGCCCCGTGTTACCGAAGGCGCAGGGAGGCAACCCTGTTGTCCACAGAGACAAACTCCCAACACAGTGGTGCTCAGTTTGGGGCTGACAAGTAGCCTCACCCCTCGGGCAACTTTGGAGAAGGAGAGAGTTCTGCCCCCATCCAGGAGTTTGGTTCCAGAGCCAATGCTAGGTGTAGAAGTGAGCCCGACTATATCTAGTCGGTAACGCTCCACCTCCCACACCAGCTTTGGCTCCTTCCCCCTCAGAGAGGTTCCATGTTCAAGCCAGTTTCTGCACCATAGGTCCAGTCCATGGGGGCCCCCACCCCAACCTGCCACCCGTGTGGCATCGCACCTGGCCCCATTTGTAACATATATTTGTAATATACAAAGTGATTTTAACAAAGCAGTGTCATCACAAATGTTCTCCAAAACACCAGAGCATAAACAGAAGAGAGGAGAAACACTGGTCATCTGATCACCCACAATGGTTCAGCTATGACACAAACTCTCTGCATTGAATGCCTTAAGCATGCTTGTGTGATCTATTTAAAGTGAATCACTTGGTCCCTACTTCAGTGGTTCCCACAGTGGGTGCCGTCACAGCACACCAGGGTGCCGTGACAGTTGTCCAGGGGTACCAGAGAATCTGTTTGTCTCACATAATTTTCTTCTCCCTTAATAAGCTTTACCTTTATATAAACTTTGTTATTGCATGTACAATGGAGTTCATAAGTGAATGAAACAGAGATATTGCTCAGATTTTAAAATATTAAATTAACATTAGCCTTACTGAATGCATTGCAGAGGTTTTTCAGCTTGCATTAAGTACAACATATGTGTTACTATAGGGCAGGCAACAGTCATTGTTTCTGCTTATTGTCAGTAGCATCAGCCTGTAGTTTGAGCTGAAAATGAACTCACAAAACTACTAATGGACCCCACAGTCAAACTGAAATATGGTGAACTGTATTTTTGGATAGGTTTTGGCTGCTTGTGGGACAAAAGTATCCATCCTTATCGGAGAGTGTCACCAAGGTGCTTTTACCCTTCCCGACCTCCTACTTATTTCAAGAACAAGACATGAACATGAGTGTCAGTGGAACAAGGACTGGGAGTTGTGCCATCTGTCTCCCCCCATGTGTCCTGCTGATGTGCCAAACATGTTATGTTTTGTCTTTTTCTTCATTTCCCTAATGCTGTTTAAACTGGCCATTCTGTTGTGATTATTATTAAGTTCATATTTCTTAAAGTTGTCAGTCACCTGTTTGACTCTAATGTAAGATAATAACAATTTAAAATGAGGGCTGGAATTATTTTCAGCCTTAACAAAGAGCCTACTTATTATTCACATTATTTTATTCATCAGTATTTTTTTAGTTTTGTAGTTTAGTTTTTATAGGCTTATTCTGCTACTCTACTAGTAATGTTTTTACATTACAAGTCAATGCCTACTAGACTCTGCATGTAAGGTCAGTGTGTAGGGTGGAGATGACCTTATTTTTCTAGTCCTGCTTTCACTCTCAGGATTTCCCTCTATATTGTTTTGTGGAAGCATAGGAAGCCCCCTCCAACCCCCACCTGGAAAAATGAGAGACATGAGGCGAACACCATTTGGTAATGAGAGTTCTCTCAAGTATCAAGGTTAAAAGGTTGCTGTCGTTGACGTCATCAAATCAGCAGTAAACTCACTCTCACTGTTCAGCTTCTGAGAGGGAATCCATGACCATCTATGAATTGATGTTTTGTTTTGCTGAATTTGCATGTTTTTATTTCATCATCTGGGAGCTGCCCAGTACCAACACAGCCTTCTTGATCAAGTCAAACAATCCTGAAGTAGATTAGATTACATTATATTACTTTATTGTCATTGTACAGAACATACAATGAAAATCAGTTGCATTCATGACCGGACTCTTATTACAAAATAAATAAATGGAAAAGTAAGAATAAATAAATGCATTCATCCATCACTCATACTCTCATCTACACAGTAGACAGACCTTACACTCATCATGCCAACGTATGCAGTTAAAAAAATGAATAAAATAAAGAGCTCATAAATTTTTGCACATTTTGTTGTGATGTGTTCCGGGGGTTTGTTTTCAGTTCAGAGTTCATTTAGGGATGCTAACCGGTGGCTGTTTGACCGGTTGTTGACCGTTTGAACTTTAACCGAATAATCTTGTCGGTTAAAAAGAAGTTGAGTCAGCCTGGAATGTGTGTGCGTTTGTTCACTTCGAACAGAATTATGATGCTTTAAGTGGGCTGGTACGCACCGGTACAGAGTACCAGCACTTCTCAGTTTTAGCCTGTAGCGTAGCCTGTAGTTTTTACAGCGTACTGGGATTTCTCGTGAGCTCATAGAACCGTCTTGTTCTATTTCTTTCCTTGCGATTTGGCTATACTACATTACCCAGTGTGCACGCCACACACCTAAGGAGGTCTTGCGAGTCGAGTGTGCCAGAAAGCATAGAAAGGGAGTGAAGAAAAAGAGATCTCGCGGACGTTGAATGTAAACATCAGAGCGAGTAAACCACTGACAGTGTGATTTACCGGTTGGTTTGGGATGGTTTAGTGACCTAATGTTATTACAAATGTTGGCGTTTTGTTATGATAGAAACAAACACAGGAGTATGTTATTTAACCCGGTGATGTCGGCACTAGGGATGCGCATTTAGATTAATTTTATAACCGAGTAACCTAGCCTGGGCCTACTCGAGTACCCGAGTAATTAGGTTAAATGGGGACACATAAAATCGTTCATATACAGCGCATCAATATACCCCTGTTTAATCGAGGAGAAAACTTTTTTCACAGTCATCGTTATCTTGGTGGTAGACTACTTTCATGTTTTATCCATGTACCAGTAGGCTAAATAAAATAGGCTAAACATGTATAAATGCTCCCTGGTGTGCGTGGTTGAATCCATTTATTAAATAAATCGGTCTCAACCAGTGTTCACGAAGCTGACGGAATAAGCAGTCTTCGGTGTGGATGCGCATAGCTAAGTAGGTACCCTCTCTCTGAAAATTGAAAATGTATATCTATCTAGATGTTAGACTAAATTATTTATTTGCTAGCTCAATCATGTTGTTACTATAGAATATCCGCTGGAATTTTTTTTTTTTCATGGACCGATAGTTATAGCCTACTTCTGCCGACTTCTCAGTCATTTTTAATCTAACAGGTGCCGTGACAGCGACACAGCTGATCTTTATCTACAACCAACTTATATTAACAGTTATATTTAAGTACAGGCTACTGCTTTCCAGTGTCAGCACCACAACAAACATCTGTCTTTTCATAAACTCACCGGCCGATGTTTTATTTCAGCTGGGGCTGCGTTACTCCAATTTAACGTCAGCTCCGATTAATGTGGCTAAGCAGCAAAAGTAACAGTAAGCAGTCACATTAAGGCTGAACAGAGTTATATAATTTCAACCCCACCTTTCGGGGGCTTTTGCTAATTACCTTTTCAGGCTATTATAAATTTACCTCTGAAATAAAGACCACAGTTTTCTCAGATGTGTCGATTTATTAAATGTTCATTTCAATGTACAGATGCAAACAAATTGACAAATTAATTAAATCAATGGTCTTGGCAACTCATAAAGACTAAACAAATTAATAACGATTAATAGGCTGATTAATAACTGATTACATTAGCACATTAATAACAAGAAAAAAGTTATAGCCGCACATCTCCGTGGAAAATCTTACAGGTAGCCTACTGTCCGTGGTGCTGACTCCGCATTTCATTCTCTATTATAGCCTAGAAATTAAAGCTCCATAAAATTCACGGAGGATCTTGTTCAGCTCTTCTTTCCTTACAGGTGAGAAATCAGCTGTTTGCCCGGTGTTTGTCAGGTAGTCTTGTAGACATTTGACGGCTCAAGACGTTGACCGGCCGTACCGGCTTCATTTCCTGACCTCTCCAGCTGATCCAGCTCTTCACTCGTCACTCTCGTGTATCTCTCCTTTTTCTCTTCTGTCTTGTCTTCCTCGCTCAGCCGTTTATCCAAACTTAGGTCGCAAAACAAATCAAAATTGACAACCAAACGGTCCATTATGCAGGCGAACAAAGCTGACAGCGGCTTTTGATGCGGGTTTCAGTGAAACGTTTTGCGTTGCCATGGAAACCACACAGACTCAGGAAATAGCTAATATTGCGGGAGGAGTAATATATTCAGTGATGAGGTTTTTTTTTTTCATTTAAGCACGGCTAGCCGTACTCAATTGCTCATTTGAGCACATTCTAAACGTCTGATTGACCAATCAGATTGCTCGGTCGGATCTACCTGTTGTATAAATGTAGTTTGATCCTAAGCTGGACTGGGCACTTTTGTATGCCGCGGATAACCGAGTAGTAATTTGTAACCGAGTAGCAAATTCTCCCCTCGGATAGTCGGGTACCCGGTTAACCCCGCCCATCCCTTGTCGGCACCGACAGGATTCGGCATGCCTACTTTACGTAACGATTTCTCTGTGACCGCTTATGATATTCAGAAACTTTAAAAAATGTCTGAAACTGTTGTTTGTTGCGGTTAATCTTTTAAGGTTTACAGACAATCAAATAATATTCTCGTGTTCTGATGGACCTGTAGCGTTTCTTGGAGGGTAACAGTTCACAATCACAGTCAACAAATTGCACCGATTGCACCTATGAGAATGTTAAAATAATATTAGAGAAGATCTACAGAATGACGGTCTGAGTTAAACACACCACACCGTTGCTGAGTTCATACATAATTCAGGTGTGAAGCTCAGATAAATAGCCTATGCCTCGTGCTTTATTGGTTAAAGAAAAAGTACATCTAATTTTTTTCCCCAGATATGCAAATGGAAGCACTCTGTGAGTGAAGTATTTCTCTTTCTTTCCATCTCTGGTGTTATCCCTGTCTCCTGCCAGTGTGGCGAGCCTTCAAAAAAGTCAACAGCCTGCTCAAATTAACGTGTGCAATTACTTATTATTTCAATGTGTGTTATGCGGGTTTACTTGAGCCATCCTAAATGGGGGATAAAGGGATGGTAAACTAAAATATGTAATGTTTCATTAATTGATTTTTTTAATTTTATGATTATTTTAATCACTGGGTGGAGAAAGCCTTTTGGTATAGAGGAAGGCCTATCTTTCTTCTGAGTGAAATGGGCAGTTCTCTTTCAAACATTAGTTTCGCTGTCTGACCAGACTGCCTAGTGTGACTCACTCATGTTTTCAGAGAACCGGGATTAATTTGTCAACATAAAGTTTTGCTATGCAGGGATTTAAAGCTACTTCCTACAATCAGAACACAACCTTAGTTTTTAATCATCCCGCCCCCGTTTAACTGACTCTTCAGCAGCACCTGTTATCCTCTGGCTCATCAAATGGTAATGAGTAACAGTAAATGTTTGCTTGTTGGCAAGGCACACTGATTTTGTGCTGTTCTTGCATCTATATTCATTTTACAGATTTTTTTTTTTAAACCAATCTAGCATTATATCAGTGGAGCTAGCAGCTAGAAAAGCACTTTAATATGGAGCTTAGTGATGGCGTCAAACTTCTCACATTTACAACTTCTTTTCAAATATATTGCGAGGAAAAGTATCTCATCCAGTGTTTATAATGCTAAACATTCCCTAACAACCATGTAGTGTAATCACTGTCAAAGACCTAAAAGTCTTTTCTGGTTACTGTGGAAAATCATTGAACACTGAAAAACAAAAAGCAGCACAGCATTATGCTGTGTCACAGCATAATGCTGTGTCAAATCAGGTCACTTGACTGCGCACCGTCCACTTCCTCTAATTTGCTCTCAATAATATAAAAATTCCTGTCCACCTCTCTATTCTGTATATTATTGAGAAGATTTGTTCTTTTGCTGTAGTCACTGTCACTATAGTCTGTGGTTGCTCTAAAAGGGTCGGATTGTCTTTGTCAGCCTGTTGGGGTGCAGACATGTGTGCTGTTTAGATACTTTGGTGAACCTAGTGGTATAGTACACAATGCTTCTCTCTTTTTTTGCCTTTTCTGTTGGCTTTGCTTCCCTGTTCAAACACTGTTGCAAGCATACCCAGCATAAATGGAGAGATTTAAACCAGTGTTGACAATCTCATCTCCAAGGAAGCTTTTTAACTAGACAGGTGGTTTGCTGTCTGTATGACTACTTGATGTTGTCTTTAAGTGGGATCATAACTTAATAAAATTATGATCCTGTATTCTTGTGGTAACCATTTTTATTTTTTTAAAGTTATACCAAGCACATAAACTCAACTTTATAACAAATTGACATCTGCCATACTTCTGGGAGTAACATTTGAGTTACACTTTTGGTTCATTTAATGCGTGATTTTATATTTGTGATTTCAATTGCAATTTTGATATTCTCACAAAGTATCACCATACTTTCCTGATATGTTATTTCTTCCAAATTGCCCAGCCCTAGTTGATTTGATTAGTGGTCTCCAGCAGGCTGTATGTTCAGTTATCTGTCATCTGTTCTTCATTCCCCTTAGACCAGAGGCCTGTATCACGAAGCAAGCTCAGTTTTCCCTGGATTGCTCAGACCTATCTGGCTACACTAATTGAGATCATGGTGATCAGGGATAACCGGTATCACCACGCTGGTTATCAACTCGCTCATTTGATCCAGGTTTGCCTCATCAAGAGCCGTGAACACGCACGTATAAGAGGCGGGTTCCAACGCAGCAGACCAATCACAAACATGAGCGACAAGGAAAAACGCACAGCGTATTTCATGGCGGAGGAGCAGCGTATTATACTGGAAAAGTATGAGGAGGAAAAACAAAATTTACATACTAAATCGAACACCGTGGCTGCCACGAAGAGAAGGCAGAATGCTTGGCAACGAATTGCCGATTGCATAAATGTGCAAGTTATACGTCAATGACTCAAGTAGTCCACATCTGATGCAGAAACCTATGAAATCACTGCACTGCACAGATGTGTTGCGTGTATACAGGTATAGATGAATTCCTCCATGTGTAACCCCTCAGGGGTTAAAAGAATGTGGGTGCAAGTAAAAATTAAACATAAGAACATCACTGCATTTGGTAAGTTTGCCTTTTTATTATAGCCTGTTATTATAATCAAATTAAGCTATAAGCTGATGCCATAATTCAATCACGTCAGTACAGTTGATAGCCTGAATAAAATCAGATACTGAGCTGCATTAGAACTTAGCAGGAACAAAAGGCAAATGCTCTCTTGAATGAAGGGTACAAATGATCCTTTTTCACATTTGCATCAGCAACCTGTCAATTAGGCCCATTCTCTCACCCAGGAATAATTTGCCCCCCAAAAACATTTAGAGCTAATTAATTGTGCCATTTTAAATGTCCCTAAAATGTGAAACGCCTCTAAAAATACATTTAATTATCAAATTTCCTTGAATGATCTCTCATCTCGGTTTTACTCTCCTACAGACTGTCAGCTCTGTATAGCAGGCAGCTTTTAGCCAGGCTGAAGTGCTGTTTCACATTAGTATTACATCCTTTCTCTCATACAGATAGTCATCGGCAAAATCTAACAGGTTTGATCGGTCCAGGAAAACCCTTTGACGCCGTAATGCTCTCCTCACTATTTGGACTCCTTGTTCAATGGGATACTCAATGATTGGACAGGCTACGTTTTGGCAGACAGCTGATTGGCCAGGGGGCGGTGCTTTATGTAGGATTCAATCCTATCCTGAAAGCTAGCCTGCCCCGGAGCAGGCTAGGTTTCAGGACAGGTTCAGGATACGTTTCCTATCCCGATCAGAGGTGAACCAGCTTTGTGATACAGAAAATCCGGAGTTGAGCCTGAAGTTATCTTGCTAACGCCTTAATCCCACTTCGTGATACAGGCCTCAGGTCTCATCACATACTAATGAAATTGTGAGTGTAGGCTGGCACGTTTTGTTGTAACATCTGTGACACAAAATGCAAGATGGAGAGTGTTTACATGTATGATCATGTTCTGTCATCATGTCGAAGTCCATTTTTGGAGTTTGTTCTGTCCTGTTTATTCATCAATATTTTTTTTAGTTTTGTAGTTTAGTTTTTATAGGCTTATTCTACTACTCTACCAATTTATTTCATAATGTTTTTAGTTTTGTGTGAGTAAACACCTTTTTAATTATTAAAAATCAAATTATAATTGCAGGGATACATCAGTGTTTGCCAGCATGCTGTGGCTTATAAACAATTTTGCTTTATTTTTATGGTCTTTGAGGGTTATGTTTCCATGCATTTCAAATATTCTGACAATATTCCAGTTATGAAGATGGTTCACTTCTTGCCACTTGGTTTTACCTAGGACTGGCTCTGAGCCTGCATGTGGAATAATCTGATTGTAAAAACACTGATTGTCAGTATTTTGTTGTGCACTAGCTATTGACTAAAATTATAACCAGACTACTGAAATCATTTGGGGTGTTCTGTAGCAACATTTTCCATGGAGCACATGTGCTTCTTGATTTGAGAATTAACTGAGAAATATATTAATGTACATATTGCATCTTATCGTTTAATCTGTGGAGATCATTCAGCATTGAACATCCAGTCAGTCTTGATCAAATGTTGCTAATGTACCTCTCACTCAGGGAAGCTCTCGAGGGGCTGTAAGAAGCTGTGCTCTCTTGCCTCTGCTGTTTGGAGAGGTGCTGTTGAGACATGCTTTAGAGTGCTTCAGTCCTGTCATTAGAGAAATGGCTCCTCACCTCATCTTGTGTTTAATTGTTCCATTTCCTGGGCACCTAACCCACCCATGGTGCATCTGTGGAACCACTCATTACAACCTGACTCCAGTCGTTGGGTGATAAAATGTTTTTCGATGAAAACACACACAGACAGAGAAATTATTTATTTATTTCCACAAGAATGCATAGATAAATAATGCATTTATCTGAACAAGCTGTAGTGTATTGCAAAGTTTTGGGGCAACTGCCTGTGTGGTGACAGCACTCTTGGATATACAGTTACGTCCACAATATTTGGACAATAACAGAATATTCATAATTTTTGCCCTTGTACACCACCACAGTGGATTTGAAATGGAGTAATAAAGACATGATTTAAGTGCAGACTTTCAGCTTTCATTTTTATCGTGTTGAACAAAAATATGGCATTAACCTTTTAGAAATTACAGCCAGTTTTATGCATTGTCACCCCATTTTCAGAGGGTCAAAAGTAACTGACACTTGACTAAAGCAGTTTCTTGGCCAGGTGTGATCTTTATCCTAGTTATTCCATGACAAATGAAGAAAATAAAAGGTCTGGAATTCATTCCAAGTGTTTACATTTGCATTTGTTAACTGTTTATCAGATCCCTCAAGATGTGATCCAAAGAGGTGTCTATGCAGGGGAAAGAGGCCATCATTAGGCTCAAAAAGAAAAAAAAAATCTATCAGACAGATACCAACAGCTTTAGGAGTAGTCAAATCAACGGTTTGGTATATCCTAATGAAAGAAAAGAAGGAATGCACACCACAAGCTCAGCAACACCAAAAAGCCTGGAAGACCACAGGAGACATCTATAGTGGATGACTGAAGAATTCTTTACCTGGTGAAGAAAATCCCATTCACAACATCTAAGGAAGTCAAAAACACTTGAGGAGGTAGGTGTATCATTGTCGAAATCTACAGTGTAGAGTAGACTTTGCAAAAAAACATTCAAAAAAGTCCAATTCTGGAACAAGGTTCTTTGGACAGATGAAACAAAGATTAACTTGTACCACAATGATGGGAAGAGAAAAGTGCAGATAATTAAACAGCTCATGACCCAAAGCATAGCACATTGTCTGTCGAGCATGGCGGAGGCAGTGTTATGGCATGGGCATGTATGGCTGCCAGTGGAACTCGGTCACTAGTGTTTATTGATGATGTGACTGCTGATGGAAGTAGCAGGATGAATTCTGATGTTTATAAGGCAATACTATCTGCTCAGATTCAGCCAAATGCCGCAAAACTGATAGGACGGCGCTTCACAGTGTAGATGGACAACGACCCAAAACATGCTGTGAAAGCAACCCAAGAGTTACTGAAAGCAAAGAAGTGGAATATTCTTCAATGGCCAAGTCAGTTCCCAGACCTCAACCCAATTGATCATGCTTTTCACTTGCTGATGACCAAACTGAAGGCTGAAAGACCCACAAACAAGCAGCAACTGTTGCAGCTGCAATAAAGACTTGGCAGAGCGTCTCAAGGGAGGAAACTCAGAATTTGGTGATGATGTCCATGGGTTCCAGACTTCAGGAAGTCACAGACTGCACAGGATTTTCCTCCAAATATTGAATAGAATCCTTTAATTATAGTTATGTATGTTATACAGTTTGTCCAATTACTTTTGAGCGGGTGACAATGTATAAAGCTGGCTGTAACGGTTAATGACATATTTTTGTTCAACCCCTTAAATTAAAGCTGAAAGTCTGCACTTCAGTCACTTCTTGATTACTCTATTTCAAATCCACTGTGGTGGTGCTCAAGGGCAAAATTATGAATATTGTGTCACTGTTCAAATTCTAATGGACCTCACAGTACATTATATAGGCTAAATACCGCTGTTTCCCTGTGATACAATAATCATCTACTGTTTTGTTCTCTTTAACATATTTGCTATTTGTAGTGGAGATGGACCAATATCGATTTTTCAGGGTTGATACTGATTAGTAGTCAAGGTGAAAGGCATAGTCAAATACAATGGGAGTTTAATGGGCAGAATACATCACCCAGTGGTCCCACTACATTTCTTGGGTTTAAATTAGGGCTAGAAAATGATGTTTTTTTCCACCTTAATTGCAAGTTAGTCATGAATTAATCATAATTAATTGCATATTTAAAATGTATAAAATTACTTGCTTGCTTACCCTTTCACTGTTGTGTAATGTGTTATTGGAAACACCCGTTGTTCTACAGGAACACGATGAATTCCCCAACACAATGTGTGATGTTTTTCAACTCATTGTCTTCAACTACGCAAATGGGCCAATAGTCAATGGAAATCCATTTAGCAGTTGCGTCAGTTTTGCTATGTTACGGATTCAACAAGTTGGGTTTGACAAGCATTGCTGCTTACTACTATCATTGGAAGCGTTAGCAAAACATGTTTGGCAGGTTGTCTTGTCATTCATTTTGTCTGTTCTGGTTATTCAGTAGGATGGTGCTGGCAGCATGCGGTTGCTTCATGTGTTACGTTGAATGGGATTAATTTTTTAATAATGAATGCGTTATGGTCCTCAAATTAATCACATGCACTAACACATCAACAAAGTTAGTGCAACATGCCACAATATAATGTTTGTCTCTCTATAAAACTAAATGAACTGCAAATCCAGTGAAAAGGAAATGAAAATTGGCTTTTGTGCCAGTGTGGCTTTCAGATGGAGAGGTACCGTTTAGGTGGTCAGCCATGTCAGCCATCATTTAAATCAAATTACGATACCTATTACTTATAAATACTGAATACCGTCCCCAATAATTGGCAGGGACCAATAGCGGGTCAATCCCTAGCTTTTAGTGTTAGTCAACTAACTGTGAGGCTGCATACACACACACGCATTCAATGACATTAAGTCTTGCATTTCATAATCTGGTCCTACATAATATACCTTTCATGAGGTCATTTGTTGAGAAATCAGTTAGAAAAAAATCATAGGGTTGACCATGAACTATACTTAACATCATAGAGTTACAAGAGGGTGTGTATTACTAGATCCAGTGACCATCTTATACATTATAAAATATCCTACAGCCAATATGAGCCTATGCAAAAAACAGAGAGAGAGCATAACACCTACACACCTGCATCACCCACACCCAAATGAATATTGAGGGGAGGCATACGTAGATATAGATATAATATTTATTTATTTATTTATTTCTATATCTATGCATGCCTCCCCTCAATGTTCATGTGGGTGTGGGTGATGCAGGTGTGGAGGTGTTATGCTCTCTTTCTGTATTTTTCAGCCATTTCAATTTTTAGTGTGTTTTGTGCTTGCTGTGAATCAAGGACATTATGTAATGCTTATGAGAGTTCCCCATCTGCAGAAGTGCTATTGAGATACAGAGTGTGCAGAGCCCACTTTAGAGAAACTGCACTAACTTGTCTCTGAGAGACATTATATTTCAGCATACTAAATGGAAACAGGTACAGGTACAGTAATAGATAGATAGGTATGCTTTATTGATCCCAGACTGGGAAATTCACACGTTACAGCAGCATCATCAATAAAAACAAAAAATAAAAAATAAAATAAAAAAATTAAAATTAAAAGTATATACAATAGAGACTAAAAATGTGAAATATATACACTAAATACAA
Organism: Myripristis murdjan; assembly: GCF_902150065.1. NCBI lineage: Eukaryota > Metazoa > Chordata > Actinopteri > Holocentriformes > Holocentridae > Myripristis > Myripristis murdjan. The sequence continues at coordinate 19,983,780 of NC_043982.1, forward strand.
TAAGGGCTAAGTATATACAATAAAGTGGCAATAAAATAAAGTATCATTCAGGAGTGGAGCGTCTTTGCTGTCCTTTTTAATTGTCACTTTGGACAAAAGATGGGCGTTTTTTAGTTAGGGTTTATCTGAGGAGATATGTAATGCTAACATTGGTTTATAGCAGAAAAACTCTATAAAGCATCAGTTTCCCACATAGTGCTCAAGGAGCGAAATGTCTGTTTACTTTGTCTTAGGTCCGCAGAGGTCTTCCCTCAGTAGGTGATATTTTGTGTTTATGGCTGTGAGTTGGCTTTCTGTGTAGATGTGTATAGTGTTTGCACGCCACAGGGAGGTTTGGATAACTGGAGGTTGGAGGAAATTAATGCAGAATGTGCAACTGGATGAAGGTGACAAGGCTGAGAACACAGCTGCACAAGTAAAAATAGATTTTAACAATCTCAATCACATAGTGAAGCTTCAACACAGATGAATATACCATACCCCCTAATTGCCCAAATGAAATTCTGGTGTCAAGTATGATCATTGGCTTTCTACAGAGGAAGCAATGAACCAAAACTTGAGAGTTAAGTCTAAATGAAAAATGAGAAGAGATTTTTTTCGACTTTTTTCCCTTCGTTTCTTAAACGAAAAGAATGTTTCGTAGCTAGGTTGGTGAACATGTGTGCACTGTGTGCAATTTGCTGATACCATGCTACATAATTTTCAGGTTTTGAAGTAATCATGCAGTCCAACATGCAACACTCCAGGTTCTTTCTTTTCTTTTAGAGATAGCTTTTTATTTATTTATTTATTATAAATTTTAGTAACTTTGGCCAAGCACTTATGACTACGTGTATTGCCGTTAACAGCACAGCTACTATGGAGGAAATGCATTTAGGTCAGTATTGTGTAATCCTTGTTGTAGGTAGTGAAGATAATCAAGGATGACTGATGATTGGTTCTGAAAGCAGGGGATCTGAAACATTTAACCAGACATAAGACTACAGGGCCCCATTGGGTAAGATTTAGTTCCAGGGACCTATATGGGAAGATTTTTCTTGTTGATTTGGCACTGAATTGTATAACTTGGAGATAACAGCAATGAAGGTGAATAATTCAACTAGTCAGTCTTATACATACATATATCTCTAGTGAATTAAATTAAAGTGAACTTAGAGATTCCTAATTTCACTGATGGACCCTTTGCAACCCCCTCAAGAACCCATGAGGTTCCTGGGCCCCACTTTGACAACTAAGGTCTATAGTGGAACAGTATCCTGCTGCTGCAACACACACACACACACACACACACACACACACAGCATCCTTTGTGAGGCTGTCACATGGTCCACTGCTGTCACCATTTGGGGTTATCTTGGTTATCACAAAGGCAAGCATTTTGTGTCAGAAGGTTATTCTGTCTAGCATTGGATATCATTTCAATTCCAAATCAAATCTATTTGAATAATGGAAAAATGAAGTTACAGCACATTATTGTAGTGTTGCTTTTACTAATACACCTGTCTTAAAATGTAACAGCATTTCTAATCCAGTGACTACCAGTTAGCTAGCTACCAAGTTCAGTGAATCATTAACTTCGGACACAAAAGTTGAAGACCTGGTAAACTGCGGCTAGCCTGGTTAGCTTAGCTGCTAACATCAAATATCTTCACCTTTTTCAGCTTAACATTTTATATCCAGGGAGTGACATCTGATTCTGTGGCTCGGTATGAAAGATATATATCCTAATTTTATGTTAATTAATGTAGTTAGTAAACCTGTGGGTTAGCCTCATGTTAAAAGGAACCCCGGCTATGATGACATGTAGGCTTTATAAGATTAATGTTGGTATCAGTCATATTAATATGATACAGAAAACATTTCAGATGTCTTTGTTTTTATAAAATTTGAAATTGTTATTTCACTCGTAGGTCGCCATTGTTGTTGACGTCGCACTGCATTCTGGGTAGTGATGTCAAATGGTTGTCTGCTTATTGCACTGGTCCCGTTTTTGTGACTTTACAGCAACAAACATGTCATCTGTCCAGCCTTTTCAGTTTGAACCTGAACGCAATGTTCGCGAGGGTGACAACACAGAAAATACGACTCAACCCGAGCCTCAAAATGATGACCATCAAAGACATGATGAGGTGAGAGTGGGGCAAAATCGATGGCGTCTGTGTAACAGGACAGGACAGGAAAACGCACTGGCAAGATGCTTATGGGTTTGATCATTGTTGTAGATATCCCGTGCATCACAGCACACGAGAACTTTGATGCAGTTTGCATCAACCGAGACGTCTTATGGGCTGCCCTCGTCAGCCTCCATAACCGGGAGAGTGCTGGCCTACCAAATCGGAATCGACAGGTAGCCTACATCAAAACATTAACATTGCTATGGTGATGGCGGCGCGCATGGACGCAGCGGCCCCTCCAGGGATCAGCGAGAGTGAATGTTTTAAATGTTTTGCTTAACCCAGCGCTCAGGTTGCATAACCTACAGCCGAGAGACTTTACTAAACATCAGGGTAAAGCATGCTGCAAGAAATGAGGCACTCTGCTTTGATGTGGACACACTACGCCAGCACGGGATTTTACCTGTGTCTACACCGGCATCACCAGGGAAAGGAGGAAGCGCAAGCGGTGCGAACATAAACAAAGGAGGGGGAAGAGAGCTGGGATCCACGCTAGGTTAAAGGCTAACCCCTCCAGACCAGCAGTACCGTCGCTCTCTAATGTTCGCTCCCTCGACAACAAGCTGGATGAGCTACACTTGAAAAGCAAAACCACCAGAATGCGCAACAGCTTCCTCCCACAAGCTGTTAGACTTTTAAACTGCTGACTTTACCCATTAGTCGGGGATCCCAAGTGAGAAACGCTATCTCATTTTGTGTGCACTACTGCTGTATTTGCAGCTTAATGACAATAAAGCTTGATTGGATTTGATTTGATTTGATTAACCCGTGATCGTAAATTATTTACTTTTTTCATATTTTGTACATAGAATAAAAATAATTTCACAGTGTTAAACGTGTTCAAAGTATCATATATTAAATTCATTTTGATTACTGGCTATGTATGTCATTGTATATGATTTTTTTTAATGCCCATCAGGATTAGAATGTATGAAATTACACCAAATGGCGTCCTCATTTTGCTCATATATTTGATTATGACTTATGTCTACAGGAGGACTACATTATGTTTCGATATCAATTGTATTTGGGAAGGTAAGTATACGCAGTGCTAATAGTGCTTCTCCCTAGTGCAACCTTTTTACGTCACTGCCCCCAGGGTGCATTGCGCAGGTAAAATAATGGCTGCCTCCGTAGGTAAAAATATGCACTAAACTGTGGATTTTTAAAGCAATGACCATATTTTATCTGTTTCTAACAACATATTCAAGTATAAGAAAACAATCGTAGTTTATTAAGGCCTACAAGTCATCATAGTCGGGGTTCCTTTTAACAGACATATATCGGTCCTAGCTCTGCAGCTCCCCAGCAGCCCATGTTAGATGCCGATTCAAACTTAACCAAGCTCTGCAGTATTTACCTTCTCTCTGCCTCTGGCTCAATGTCTTGTCCTCCCCACCTTTGCTGTTGTTTTCCTCAGCTATATTTGGCTCTTCTGACCACTGTCTGGACTGAGCTGTCACCTTGCAAGCTGGTTGGCTAATGGTATGCTAGCTTCAGAAATAGCTTGCCCCAAACCCAAAAACATAACTGTTTTTTTTTCCTGCTTCCTCCCTTGCCTGAATTATCTTTACTGCAAGTGTTGCATTTTGCTGTGTGTGATGTTTTTTAGTGAAGCCAAACCAAACTTTCAAGCATTTGCTGTGGTCACCCATGGTCCAGGATGTAAACAGCAGTGTCTCTTCTCACCAGGGGGTGGCCAGGGGTGGCCACGGCCCCCCCTATAAATTTGCTGGCCAGCCCACTGGCCAGTCACATAGATTCTATCGTCAGTTGTGTAGACTACCAATGAGTAAGTAAGTCATTAATTTCTTTAGTAAAAGAAGAGGGGGGTTTATGTGTCATGACATGTGCTTTTTAAGTGCCAAATGGTGCAGGGACAGCACCGTTGAACTGAGTTACGCAGCTAGCTAATGCTTGTATATGTTATGTCAATTTGCAGACAATGAAGAGAAAGTCCACAGAGATCCATTCTTATTTTAAGAAGAAAATTAGTACAGGAGGAGAGAGAGGGAGCCGACAGGGGAGCAGCAGAGGCTTAGCCTGTATACTACAACAGTATAATAACATCCTGAAATTATGGCTTTTATTTTTGGTGTGCCACCCCAAGATTTTGAGTGGCCCCATCTGGCCACCCCTATGAAAAACCTCTGGAGGCGCCCCTGCTTCTCACATGCTTTGTTGAAGTACTGTGTAACAAATGAGGTGATGTACGGACACCACATCATTCGGACTGTAAAATCTTACTGTAGTTCACATGGGAGGGTGGCTGAAATATGCCAAAGTTAGGAACCGATGAGCACAACCGAAATTTGACATTTTTAACCTGGTTGCCATGAATCTGGTACCTGGTTCATGGCATTTTGGATTTGGTTGTAATTTGGAACCAGTTTTTGGTTCCCAACAATAATTTCATCAATGACATGGCATCAGTGAACCTGTACAGTAGTATCATCCTGTCTTCTTCTGGTTACAACAAAGATACCAAAAGTCTCCTGTGAGTGAAAAATTATTTATGCCACTTATTAAGCTTACATCAGTCTCAGCTGTCATTAAATGGATGGTTGAAATCAATGGTTGCTTTCATAATACCATCCATGAGTGACTAAGTCTGCAGGGCTGCAGCTTCCCTTTTTATGAAGTCGTCCTTGCAGCGTTGTCAGGGAAATGAGTCATGGTTGCCAAGGAAATGAGACGGTGTGCGGTTGACTGTATGTCACAGGGTTAGGTTGGCCTTGAAGAAACCATGCTTCCACAGCAGTGAAAAGCCATACACTCACTTGACGTGTAGAAATGCATTCAGATATGAAGAGAGAGAGCATGAGAGAAAAGTGAGGAGGTGAGGAGTGCAAAATGAGTGGGCTGCATGAAATTATATGGAAAAAATGATGGCTCTTGTCCAGGATTCTGAAATTTCAGGATTTCAACATTGTCACATCTGCTAAAGATTGATTCACAAGCACACGTTCAGGCAAGCACACGTGCGCACATGCGTGCACACACACACAATGACACACTCGAAACCTTCCACAACCTTCAATCATTACTGCAAGCTTAAAGCCATTGTTTATCAGAGGTTGCTTAGGGAAGCTAAAGCCTGCAAATCAAAGTGGTTCTGATGGCACTGTAACTCAGAACGTATGACTGCAGTTACCACACAGATCTAACTCATCAAATGTTGGTAATACAGTAGCTGACAGTGTGCTGAACAAAAGCTCTCTGTGCTCTTTTTTGAACCAAGTATCTGTTTTTTTTTATGTTTGTGTGATGTAACAAAATGTGTGTGAGTGTATGTGCGTGCGTGCGTGTATGTGTGCGTGCCGTTATCCAATACCAGGTGGGTAGTGAAGGGTTGGACGATTGTGATCAGTGATCTCTGTGGTTTCAGTGAATGAGGGAAATTCCACCGACTCTAAAACAGACAGAGTAGCACACAAAAACTGGGCTTTAGTGTAGTACAGAAAGTCTATTCAGCTTTAGCATCACTATCATATAATACCTTATGTTTTAGGATAATTGTTTTAAAGTGGTAATTTTTATTTTTGACTTTTTAGATGGTAAGCAGTTGAGATTATGCACTTTGACACTCACACATCTTAACCCCCAGGTGACTCACCCCAGGTTGACTCCCAGGTGACTTGAAACTATAGCCCTATCTCTTTTCAAATTTTTCTTAATGGTTTACCCACAGGTTTACGCTCACCCCAGGGTTAGAGAGGGCATTTTCACACTTATTTTTAAAACAGGCAGAAGAGACATGCATTTTCAAATAATTTCTCAAATATAATGTCTAGGTTACTGGGAATAATACATCCTATTTTGGCTCGCCCAGATTCACTGTCAAACAAATTGCTCTTGACATTTATTTCATTTAGCCAGTTAATAATGTTATCCAGAATACCACCAGTTTATTTGTTGTCATATTAACATCAGCTGTTGTGAGCTGTTCCTCTTTATGCTGCTGACACAGGATGAGCTCAACCTTTTTGTTTTCAGACTACTTTTTTCACACTTTGGAAATTGTCTTTCACTGGGGTAAAAATTACAACCCTGAAATGAACTAGTCTTGGGGTGAAAATTTCCCCATGTGGTGAAACTGAATGTGAAATTGCTTAGGTGCTTACCCCGGGTTCACCCCCTGTTGAAAACTGAGTGTGAAAACACCTTAAGTGTGTAGCTAATGCTGTGATGTAATTTTTATTTTCTGTTGAGCAGCATCCAAAACTAACTCCCGCCAAGCACCCAATGTGGGTAATGTTTGGATTTGGTGGAAAAATAAATTGGGCTCAACAGCTTGCCAGGTGGCTGGTAAATAGAGTTCTCATATTCTGCCCGAACCCGACCCGACCCGACCCGACACGGGTCGGGCCTAAAATTTACGTGAATTGGGCGGGTCGGGTCGGGCTTCGGGTTCTGTGGGGGATTTTTTTTTTTTAAATAAAAAAATAGAATTATGTGTTCTGTTATTGATTATGACGTTTCATTTTTATGTGACTGGTGGAGAGAGTGAGAGACTGGATTGGATTTGGAGGCTAAACTTTCAGTGACAGACAGACAACCAGCTGTGGGAGTGCAGCGTAAACAAGTGAGAGAGAGTTGCAGCAGCATCCCGCTGTGCTGGCAGACTCGGCAGCAGGGACGGTTTTTGCTATGGGCAGTGAAACTGCCCAGGGCGCAATCTACTTGGGGGCGTACGAGCAAAAAAAAAAAAAAAAAAAAAAAATCTCCAGTTTTCTAGACTACCGTATTGACCCGCACATGCCGCGGCACCATCAGTCGGTATCAGGCGGGCCGGCCGCGGCACCATCCGATACAGCGCCCACCCGTCAGGTCTGCCGGATCTGACAGGTGAGCTGCCTGATGCTGGCCGGTGCCGCGGCCGGCCTGCCTGATACCGACTGATGGTGTCCCGGTGGCGCAGCCGACCGGCTCTGCTAAATAATGGCGAATTTGGCGATGTTTTTTTTTTTTTTTTTTTTTTCGGGCTTTATCGGGCTGTCGGGCCTAAAGTTCGGCTAATTAGTCGGGTCGGGTCGGGCCTCGGGCTGGCCCAGTCGGGGTCGGGTCGGGTCGGGTCTTAATTTTCAGGCCCGATGAGAACTCTACTGGTAAATAATTTGGAATTACAGCATAGGGCCAGTTTTGTATTTTTTATGCACACCAGGTATGACTCATGTCAACCTCACTGTCTTGTGTACCTATCGTGATGTCAGCAAATCAAATCAAAGCAGCTTATGACTATTTGGGGCTTTCTACACAAGGTCTGTCTGTGTTTTTGCCATAAGAAACATCTGCGTTAAATGTTATTAAAGATGAAGCGAAAAGTCATGGAGGTCTGCGTTTTTGTGAGAGGTGGCGTATGAACAACACAGGAGCCCTGAGAAGTTCAGAACCATAGAATGTACTGCATTGTTTGCCACCAACATGTAAGAGATGCTAAAGAGGAGTTTGCATGTGGCGCCCCAGTAGCCAGTAGCTCACCAAGTAGAGCGTTTACTATATATCAAGGCTTACCACCATGGTCTGGGTTTGAATCCTGTCTGGGCCCTTTGTCACTATCAAATAAAGCAGGAATACCAAAAAAATAATCTCTAAAAAGAGTGAGTGTGTGTATAAGTGTACATAAGTGTGTTGTAAAAAGTTAATTTCAGTCAAATAACGCAGGCAGTTTCATGGCTGGTAAAAAAAACAAAAAAACAAAAAACAACTAATAAATAAATAAAAATTCCAAAAAAAATTATTTTGCTGGTAAATTTTCTCAGCTTACCTCACATTGGCAGTGAGCCAAAAAGTTAATTTTGAACACTGAGTTTGAGTTTCTGTAGGTTTGTTTTGTATATCGAAAAGTGCATCACTTCCCCACACTGGGTAGTGAGAACAGCAAATGTAAAAGTACAAACTGAATATAGCTTGAACAACTGTTGTGCTTTATCAGTTGGGGTACACAAATATGAAAAAAAAATTGTATGCTATAGTCTTAATTAATAAACATTTAATATACTTATAACTGAAAACTTGCTGTTTTTCTAGATCTGGGTTAGGTCTTTTAAATGCCCATTGCCCCATTCATTCATAATTTTGGATAGGTTGATACTCGCAGCACATGTGATGAGGTCTTTACACCTGTGTGAGACTGTGAGTCACCTTTGGGAGGGGCTCCAGTAAAACTCCAGTCATCTCAAGCCAATTTCTTTGAGGACTCCTGCACAGCAGACAGCAGGCGCTCAGTGGGAGTAACCTCATCCTCACCCAACTCAGCCAAAAACCCTTCTTCCCAGTCTGCCGCGGAAACCCCAGGAAAGGCGCTGCAGCCTCCAGACATTCCTGACTATGTGGCTGTTCGACAGAGACTGTTTTCATGCACATTCCTTGGCTGGCAGTGGCAAAACATAGGGGGCTGCTTTTACAAATGTAACCCTAGCTCTGTGCATATGGGCTGCCCCAGACAAGTGCACCATTGAGAGTCAGGAGGCGTAGTGTGCCCTTGGAGAGGGCAGGGGAAATGTAAAGATAACCATGAAGTGAAGTTAAAAGTGTGGCCAGGTTCCATACTATCAGTGTTGCATCCGGTAACACTATGGCAGACCAAGTGTCATGAAGTAGGATGGCAATATTACACTAGTACTGGATGACTGGAGCAGTCTAACGTAGGAAAGCAGACCAAATGCACAAACTGGCAAGGCATGCAGCTTGACTCATCATTATACACTTCCACGTTGGGTAAAGGTGTCATTTCTGTATATCAGCATACAGTATCAGCAATACTCTGCTTCATTCTTACAGAGACCAACGTGTTGTCACTTGGGAGCTGCCCAATACAACCAGTCTTAGACACTGTGCAGCTCCGGTGGAGCAGTTTTGGACAGCCAAATGTCATACTCAAGGGCATCCTGTGAATTATTACTGAGGAAGAGGAGAGAATTTGTCTGGAACCTCTGTGGCTCTACCTTGAAGGCAGCTTTTCTAACAGCTTGGCGACTGGTACCCGGTTCTCTTGATACTAGTTTTTCACTTGATTGTGTCAGCCGACGACTATTTGCACATTACAAGTGCAATTGCATTTCTTAAAAAGTTGTTGAAATAAATTCTTCCTGAAGGACGTAATACTGGTACACATTAAGTATCCATCAATGGACAGGATATTCATTGACTTCAACCAAACTTGGATAAAATAGTATTTATAAACTCTTTTTTTATATAAAATGTTCCATCCATCTGATCCTTCTCATTCAAGCAACCACTGTTTGCAATCCATGTCTGATATCGAGTTTACGGAGAGGCTGCTAGCCTGCTACAGGAACACAAGATGGGGGTAGTCTGTCTGATAACCAGTGTTAATGATGAGGACGCTCAGCAGGGAGACAGGGATGCTATTAGTTAAATCCTCAGGCTCCATCCACTCGAGCCACTCTTTGCTCCCAGGAGTCATTTGAGGTAATGAGATCCCTCTGTTCTCCTCCTGCGTCACTCCCACTCTCTGACCCCTTCTCTGCTGCTGCATAGCTATAATTGAAGGCTTAGCAAAACGTGCTGTGCTATGAAACACTTCTAGTACATGTAGTCAGCATGTTACCCACTCATTGTGCCTCTTATAATCACTGAGGGTGTTCATGTGATGAAACTGATTTAGCCACAGTATGTGAAGCGCTGGGTAAGTTGTTCAGTTGTCTTTTTGTTGCATTTATCCAGAGAGGGATTGTCCTTATCTTAGCACAACCACACTTAATGTTCCTATAGTCACATACCTGTACACTGGGGAGCTGCCCAGTACAACCACAATCATACTTGTGGCCACTGAACAACTCTCCTGGTGCAGCGAGGCTTAAGTGCCTTGCTCAAGGGTGACTAAACAGTTGAGTGAGAAGAGAGTGTCGCTCATTCACATCTTTCTCTGGGATTTTCCCAACCTTCTGTTCATTAGCCCACTCTTCTAACCACAAGGCTGCCACCCACACAATAAATTAATGTTTGGATTCAAGCCACCAGATCCTGTTTGTTTCACAGATATTAAGGCTCCAGACTAACTTTTGCACTGGTGCGACCAACTTTCTCAGTCGGTCACACTAGCACATAAACTGATGACACTTTTGGTTCAGCTTAGACCAGATGCGCTTAGGATCTGAAGCTCCAGATTTGTCATGTATTTTATTTTCTCTGTGCATTTCACCGGAAAACACTGAGAATACATGATGGTCAAATATGCATCCCATGTTTGCCTTCCCCTTTACCTGCCTCTCTCCCACTTTTCTGTGCCCATCCTCAATATGTTTTTGAAATTGTATCACTGCTGTCTCTAAAATGTCAACAGAATGCATCAGAAAATACAGGCTGCATGGTTTCCTTATTGGCAAGTCTGTCTTCCATCTCCAGTGAAAAGACATTGTCTTTTTTCAGAGGCAAAACAGCATATATTCTAGAGCTACAATAACTGAAATCATGCTCAGAACTCAGTTGGATCATGAGAACCATGCAGACTCAACAATTAAAATGACATACTTATTTCACACATTTGACAGTTGTCTACTATGAGAGAAAGCTGAGAGAAGGACAGTTGGAGAGACACAGCACACACAGAGAGAGAGAGAGACAGACAGACAGACAGAGAGAGGGGATTTGCGTGTAATCGGCAGTGAGAAATACACTTCTGGTGTGAACACACAGGCACCTGGTTGCACTTCCGCGTCCCATCCGAAACCAGCATGTGAAACAGAGCACAGAGAGAGAGAGAGGATTCGCCTAACTGCTGAAAAATATGCTTCTGGTGTAACCAGCCAGCCCTCCTGTATGTGCAAGACATTTCATGGTATCAGCCATAGACTGTTTCATCTTTGGAATGTGGTAACAACTAAATGGATTGTTTCAAACATGGGATGCATATTTGACCATCATGTATTCTCAGTGTTTTCCTGTGAAATGCACAGAGAAAAAAAAAATACATGACAAATCTGGAGCTTCAGATCCTAAGTGCATCTGGTCTAAGCTGAACCAAAAGTATGATCAGTGTGATTGCTGCTGGTGTCGACGGGAGGCAAGACCCAAGATTTTTGCTCTTTTTTATATATAATATGATGAAGATGCAATAAAGTGAATCTGAATCTGAAGCTGAATCATAAAATTATGTGTCTTTGACTTTGGAGAACGTGAATGCTGTGCGCTTGCATGAATGCGACTGTGAAATTTTAACTGGCACACGCTCAAAAAATGGTCACATTTAGAGCTCTGAGATATTGTGGGTGATATTTTTAAAAAGTATGTTTTAGAATTTGATATGTCATTGATGTGTAACTGACTTCAGCTACTGACTTTGTCCCTTCCGAGATTGAAATGGATGAAAGATTTGTCCCAAGTTTGTACAGATTTCTTCTTTTTTTTTTTTTGATGCTGCTGGTATTTGCTTGGTCACAGTGCTGTGGAAAAGCCTGTTGCTGAAAACTGAGCTCTATCTATCACCATCACACTGTTTTTTGCCCTGGCACATGTTTTGGGTCAGTGAAGTGGATTACCATGAAATTTGTTAAGCACATTCATGTGCTCACCTTGCCCCTGCTACTCTCAGATCAAAATGTCAACTTTGCACACAAGATATCACTACATCTAATCAGGAGATTACCATGATATTTGGTGAGAGTGTTCATACTTCTTTTGATTCCTCTCAGTTGTGATTGCCTTGTGACATTTCCTCTACTGCTACTCTCTGGCCAAATATTTTATTTGTACATAACACAACTCTTAAATGTAACAGAGGGATTACCATAACATTTTCAGTGCAAATAACATGGCAAATACCCATGCTCCACAAAGAGTGAACCCCATAAGATAAGATAGATTGCTATGACAGTAATGAGCACACTGATGCTCCCCAGAGAATGTATGTGATAATTTTGTTGACCTCATGACCTTTCCCTGCATGACCTTTACTTGAGATAAAGCTAAATCAAATTAGTTGGTTGCCAAGATGGTGGATGCATTCATGCTCTCCAAAGAATCCTTTTGATTTTGATGACCATATTACCTTTTGAGTATTGCCACTGTAGACTGTATAAAAGAAATGGCTGTTGCCTTTGTGACGTCACCTATGGGTCTGTGAAGAGAAATTTTGAAGCTCAAAATGTTGCCACTTCGGGGTTACCATCTTGGTAGTGCCTGGCTCCAACTTGCTGAAACCAGCCCTCTGCAAATCAAAATATGGGCAACGAGGTGGAGCTCAGGCTAACCAGCACTGTGAACTTGACAGGCTCGGAAGAAGAGTGACTCTGCCACGGCAGCTCACATCATTGTTCCCCGAAGCACAGCGGCGGTTCTGCCCATGTTGCCGCCAGGGGCGAAATTACTGCCTTGCGCCCTTCCCTGTTACTACTCCTAACCCCCCTCCCCAACAGATGTTACCGGCCTCTACCGGAGCCCCTCTAGCTGCTAGAGGCGCCCCTCCCAGAGCCGGCCATGCTGTGCACGGCAGGGGTGCTGGCACCTGTACGGCGCCCCTGTCGGCATCAGGCGGGCCAGCCGCGGCACTGGCCTGATGCCGACCGGTGCCGCGCCCACCCGGTCAGTTCAGCCAGATCTGACAGGTGAGCAGCGCACACAGACTGCCATATATACCTTTCATTATAAATCAACTTTTGTTCATATGCGGCTGCAGCAGCACAACGGACAATGACACAGAGGACATGGTTGATTATTGACTGTGCAATGCGGCCATTCGCCGGTAATCACGGCATCAGGCGAGCCTACCTACTGGTTTACATATGCAAATACAATACATGCATATTTGCTTAGACCCCCAATATTAGACGAGGGCGTTTTTTCAGGGCATTTTCAATGGAGAAAATATCGTCTTATATTTGAATGAATACGTTTTTTTTTTTGCACTCGTGCCGCCCCCCACGTGACATGAAAAAATGTCGCCCCGGGCGGCTGCCCGCTTCGCCTGTGCCTAAAACCGCTACTGCCGAAGCACAACGGCTACTCGGGGTAAGTAAATGTGAAACACCGAGGCAAAACTTGACCTGCTATTCAGTTATCTGTTGCTGAGATTACACCACCAGGGGCTTAGCAAAAAATATGTTTTATCAATTATGAACATTTGTGAGATTCTCTCAAAACTTTTCAAAATGTAGCTTACCAGCCTATAATGTTAGTTGACATTAGATATCAAAATAAATTTACTTTTATGCTTACCACTACCTAATGCTACAGACAGAAATGCATACTTTCAAAGGCTTAGTTTGGCTGTCACTTCCTTGTACTAAGAAATATTAACTAAAGTTTGTGATACTGTTTATGCCGTCTTGCTGTGTTTAATCACATTTAACCTAATGACACTAGTGTTGCATGTAACCTATGATAATGAGGAAATTGATCTTAATATTTCTATAAAATGTCTTTCAGTAACATGCCTTTAATAAAGGCTACTTGCAAAGCTGGTGAACCTGCAACTGAGCACCAAGAGAGTGCTGGTCTTTACAAATGATATTACAGTGCTTGTGCTGAGAAGAATTCATGAAACTATATGTCAGGATTGTCATCCAAATGCTCAAGTGCTGTCCCCCTCTTATTACCTTGTTTTATCATATCTTTAACATGAGAATATTGTAATTGTAAAGCAATGCCCCACTCTGAATTATTGATTTTACATTTTCCATAACCTCTGTCATGTAACACTTGTGACGTCTCTCCCTCCCATAGCCATGGTGTGGTGCCCAAAGAGCAGCAGAGACCCCGTGGACCTGCTTTGGTGTGCTCGACTTGATCTGTTGATTTAGGCCTTCTCTCCCTCTTCTCGTTGCAAGAGCAGCTCTTGATGTCTTCCTCATTCACTGCAGCAGATCATCACAGTGATGAAGGACCTGTAACACCTTCACTTGCAGTATCCGGGCATTAAGATCGTGTTCCTTGTCCTGACCCAGGGATACAGATGGAAGGCTTGTCCCACTCCAGCAATGACTGATTGATGTTGCACATTTAAATAAATCTGTATAATATGTCTTAACTACTGACAGATGCCTGTATTACATATGAAATCCTGAATGTTAGTGGACAGATAAAATAATTTCAATGATACAGCTATGAACTATTCAGCATCAGTGTTCACCTCTTCTGCCACGGGATAGAAAGTCAGTATCTAATTGAAGGTACTGCATTTTCCCTAAAAATTGTCCAGACAAACCAGTGCATAGATAGCATTTACATTTCCCTTTAGATCTGTGTCATATTGGTCACCCTCTAGTTTTTTTTTTTAAATCAAGAATCAAAAAACTGCATGCTCAGAATGAGAATTTTTTCTTTCCTTTCTTTTTTCTTTTCATTCTGTTTGAGAAATTGAGCATATAGCATATACATATTAAATATAAAATTATTTTTGCCACAATAATTTTTTATAATATATACTAAATATTCATTTTTTCATCCTTCATAACTGTTGCAAGTTGCAGAAAGTATTATTTCAGAACTGAGCATTGAATTTGATGTATCTAAACCACTACTAGTATTAAATGACTGCCAAACTTACCCAGCTTTAATTATAACTAAGCTGCAGCTTTGCTGGGCTGAATATCACTTGAGTTGACACATGCGTCCTCCCCAGGCGCTATTTTCTGTGGTCATGTCCTGTGCCTTGGCCATGCTCTCTGGCTCTGCCTGAATGGTGTGGTGTGAGTATTTGTGAGGATGTGTGAGAACGGGTGTGTTTGAGAACACTCATTGGTCTTCAGTAGTTGGGCCATTGTCCAGGCAGCTGCTGGCCTCTGCGGACAGACAGACCCTCCCTGTTATACACACCCATGTTACTTAGTCCAACAACATATGTAAAGCTTCTTCTGTTCAATCCTACAATGTATCCTGAAGCCAGTTTAGTCCACTATGTCCATATTTTTGCAGCTGTTTTACTGTAGCGTGTTCTTGGTGTTGAAACATTGGCAGATTAATGTGCATGCCCCAAACACCAACAATAAGAAATAATGTATTAATATAAGAATCATTTCTGAAGTCAGTTGACTTGGTCTAAGATATCAGCATGGCAGTGAATTATGCACAGATGCCAAATTTTCAACATAACATTTTGAGACAGTAAAATGTAAAACCCCACATAGAATTGAATTTATATGGTATAGTAAAATTTTAGAAATCACAGTTTAATTCAATACTTCACCAATTTGTCTTTCACTAGTGTTGCATTGTTGTGTATTGGGTTTGGCCAGTATTGCAGAATTTACCACTTGGTTTCAACATTTGCACATGTAGTGGCTGCTGCTTACATTACTCTTGCATTCTCATATGCTCCAGTAAATCTTGGATGTAGTTTTTTTTCTGGCTGTCTATGCCAAAGTGTGACAACAGTCACACATTAAAAGGTTCACATACAGACTCACATACACACACACACCTCACACATACATATGTCTCCCAAATAATCTGGCTTCAAACCACTGAAGGAATTTTCAGCACACTGTACACTGTAAACACCCACTGTAAGAGGAGACTGCAAGGCACTATTAAGATCCACAACATTTGGCCAAAGTGGTTTCTCAGTTAGAGCAGTCAATTAATGGAATAACATACCCAATTAATTAAACAATATACAACTTTCATGAGCTTCAAAGCATAGGCTAGATGATGACCTGGCTAAAAGCACGCTTCTTGTGTATTTCTATTCTTGTACATTCTGTGCTGTGTTGTATTTTGTATTTATATTGATGTTTAAAATGTACTTTATTATATTCTATTTCCTGTATCAGGCACTGATGGCCATTTTATTGTGCACTTCCTACTCTTGGACCACAGAAGTAAAATAGCTCTTTGTCTAAATCTGGCATGAGTGTATTTTCCATGGTCCCATACAAATAAACAAGCAAACACATGTCCTTAGGTAGTATGACCTCTTGGTCATTTGACATCAGTATGTCCTCCACTGCCACTCATTTAAGAATTATATAACCCAAGTGGCCGTTACAAAGGATTTTTTGTTTGTTTGTTTGTTTTTTTCATCTGAGAAATTGCTGTCTAACGTCTTGGTTGTCTCTACTTACTGTCATTACAGGGCTAAACTGTGAAACTTCAGTTAACTAAGTGCCACCACACTGATGATTCACAGTTCAGGGCAGGCTGTTTTGTAACAAGAACATCCCACAACCAGAAGGTCACACGTCAAATCTTTGCAACAGCCAGTGAGTCCATCTCTGAATGCTACATACATGATGTAAAAAGGTATGTCCTGCATCTCTGACGTATTAAAATCAATAGGACAGAATCACTCTTGACGCGTCCAGGGGACACATTCTGTTTTTTCCCTAATAATGTTTCATTGTGAACACCAAATCCATGTTGAAATCATAGAAAATGTGAGAGAGAGGTGGTCACTCTAGGGTGGTCCCTTCCTGCAGTTCACTGTCTACCTTGTGCTTTCTTGCTATCTGTCTCTGCTCATACTACTGGATAGCTAGCTGGCTAAAAATCTAGGATGTACATTGTGGTTTTTGGGTGAGTTTACCAGTGGATGACAAGCAAGCTGAACACAAGAAACACAACATTGTAAAAAATGTCCAACCAGGAATTCAAATTGGTTACATAGCCTGAACAATTCAGCACTATAAACAGATTAGTAAAACAGCAGAGTGAGAGAAGTTTGATAGAGAACTAGAACTAGAACTTCTAGTTTGATAATTGATTTTTGTGGTATAATGTTGCTACAGGCATGATTTTATTCATTTTTTTTAGTAATGTCATGAACATGTTTTGTAAAAAACTATGAATGAACACGTGGAGTTATGTACTTAACAAAAAAAGGTGAAATAACTGAAAACATGTTTTATATTCTAGTTTCTTCAAAATAGCCACCCTTTGCTCTGATTACTGCTTTGCACACTCTTGGCATTCTCTCGATGAGCTTCAAGAGGTAGTCACCTGAAATGGTTTTCACTTCACAGGTGTGCCTTATCAGGGTTAATTAGTGGAATTTCTTGCTTTATCAATGGGGTTGGGACCATCAGTTGTGTTGTGCAGACGTCAGGTTACTACACAGCCGACAGCCCTATTGGACAACTGTTAAAATTCATATTATGGCAAGAACCAATCAGCTAACTAAAGAAAAACGAGTGGCCATCATTACTTTAAGAAATGAAGGTCAGTCAGTCCGGAAAATTGCAAAAACTTTAAATGTGTCCCCAAGTGGAGTCGCAAAAACCATCAAGCGCTACAACGAAACTGGCACACATGAGGACCGACCCAGGAAAGGAAGACCAAGAGTCACCTCTGCTTCTGAGGACAAGTTCATCCGAGTCACCAGCCTCAGAAATCGCAAGTTAACAGCAGCTCAGATCATAGACCAGATAAATGCCACACAGAGTTCTAGCAGCAGACCCATCTCTAGAACAACTGTTAAGAGGAGACTGCGCCAATCAGGCCTTCATGGTCAAATAGCTGCTAGGAAACCACTGCTAAGGAGAGGCAACAAGAAGAAGAGATTTGTTTGGGCCAAGAAACACAAGAATGGACATTAGACCAGTGGAAATCTGTGCTTTGGTCTGATGAGTCCAAATTTGAGATCTTTGGTTCCAACCGCCGTATCTTTGTGAGACGCAGAAAAGGTGAACGGATGGATTCCACATGCCTGGTTCCCACTGTGAAGCATGGAGGAGGAGGCGTGATGGTGTGGGGGTGTTTTGCTGGTTACACTGTTGGGGATTTATTCAAAATTGAAGGCACACTGAACCAGCATGGCTACCACAGCATCCTCCAGCGACATGCCATCCCATCCGGTTTGTGTTTAGTTGGACGATCATTTATTTTTCAACAGGACAATGACCCCAAACACACCTCCAGGCTGTGTAAGGGCTATTTGACCAAGAAGGAGAGTGATGGAGTGCTGCGGCAGATGACCTGGCCTCCATAGTCACCGGACCTGAACCCAATCGAGATGGTTTGGGGTGAGCTGGACCGCAGAGTGAAGGCAAAGGGGCCAACAAGTGCTAAACACCTCTGGGAACTCCTTCAAGACTGTTGGAAAACCATTTCAGGTGACTAGCTCTTGAAGCTCATCGAGAGAATGCCAAGAGTGTGCAAAGCAGTAATCAGAGCAAAGGGTGGCTATTTTGAAGAAACTAGAATATAAAACATGTTTTCAGTTATTTCACCTTTTTTTGTTAAGTACATAACTCCACGTGTTCATTCATAGTTTTGATTCCTTCAGTTAGAATCTACAATGTAAATAGTCATGAAAATAAAGAAAACGCATTGAATGAGAAGGTGTGTCCAAACTTTTGGCTTCAGAAGTTTGGACATGCTTCAGATACATTTTCAACGCATACATGAATATAACAATTAACTATATACAGTATAACATCAAACACACGTTTAATACTACAATTTGTTGGGTGAAAAAATAGTGGGGACTGGGGACTGACTTGATTTCCCTGGAACTCACCCAATTGACCACCTGTTACGTCCCAGGAACTCACTACACTGAAAACGTATTTACATCATTGACCATAGCTAAATCACATGATGTATGCTAACTGAAGAATTAAACACTACAGTG
The DNA here is from genome assembly GCF_902150065.1 of Myripristis murdjan. Taxonomy (NCBI): domain Eukaryota; kingdom Metazoa; phylum Chordata; class Actinopteri; order Holocentriformes; family Holocentridae; genus Myripristis; species Myripristis murdjan. The sequence continues at coordinate 20,002,485 of NC_043982.1, forward strand.
GTAGAAGTCAGTCTGCGCATGGACTCACTCAGGGAATGTTAATCCTGACAATCTAAATTCTTTAATTTATACTAATGCACGACTGCACTTGAACTTTAGATTGGTTAGTGTGAAAATTGCTGTTTCTTGCCCAAGTGGAAGCTTTCTGGGAATCAGTGTGCAATGCCATGTACTGTACCATAGAGGCCTAGAGCACAGATTTGTTGGATAGCTCTGGACCCATTTGGCCAAATACCTTCACACCCATCACAATTTGAATAATTTTATTTTCTAAGTAGGGTTAATGCACATGAATTTGTCTTGGTGGCATTGGTGCAGATAATTCACATAGTAAAACAATGCAAGAAAACACACTGTATAAAGACAGCATAATAGTACAAAGGAGCAGCGGCAGGCAGTAGCTATTGTCTATGCTACATGCCTTGTCAATGGAGACTTAAATTGTCTAGCTGAGGTTCTTTCCAATCAGTCATATTTTTACTCTATATCAGTGGATACTTCTCATTTATCTTGTGATATTGTGTCAAAGGTCTTATGTAATCCCATTGTCTGCATGATGCATAAATCACAGCTGTCAAGGCTCCATTAACCTTAATTTGTTTTTGATTTGGAACAAGACCTCACCCTGTTCTACAAACACAATCTAATATGGAGGATCTATAAGGAAGGCCCTTTCTTGTTGTGGTTGTAGATAAGTGTATCACTCTATCAGGTAAAAATCATGCATCAATAAAAAAGAAAACTTTAAAGAAATAAAAATAATGTGTGTTGTTGGAATGATACAGTAGTTTGTTTTTTTTGTTTTTTTTTATGGTCAGTCAGCAGTTACAGAGGGGCATATCTCCAAATCTCTTTGATGGATCACCATGAAATTTGGTGATAACATTCATGTTGTCTATTTTTGGTGACCTTGTGGCTTTTCATCTAGCACCAATTTGTCAGTATTGCAGTAGAATATCTCAAAATATATGAGGTGGATTGCCATGAAATTGGGTGACAACATTCATGATGGATTGAGGATGAATCCTTGCCATTTGGCTGACTTATGACCTTCCCTCCAGTGTCACCAGCAGACCCAGTATGTCATCTATGTTAGAAATAATGTGCTTGTGACTTGATAGAAATGCTGAAAAGCATGCATGCTCAGTCAGCACTCACCATGTAAAATTTACATTGCAACATTTTGCTATTTTACGCTGATGTTCTGCATACAGATATTATAGATATTGCTAGTTTTCAATTCCTGTCCCACGCTGGGCTTTTAAGAAAGAGCATTTAAATGAGTGTAGTGGTGGAGTACCATGTTAGGTCTGTAGTTGTGTCCAAACGGCACACTACATACTGATCCTAAGCAGTACCTCATTTTCACAGTATACTATTTTGGCAGTTAACATGATAGATATTCAATTGCAATACTGTTTTTACAAACTAGAAATGATGCAACACATCATCTGAGTTTGGCATCATGTGATCTATCATCCTCTGCTGTCTTCCAACTTCAAATTTCAAAAACATCTAATGCACAAATCCCCAAATCATGCATCTCAACTGATATTTCAGTTTGTTTTTTAGTTTTTGTGAACTTCTCTTTTACTATTGCCCCTTGAGTAGCTCCTCCCTTTCCACAAAGCACTCCACTGTGGGGAAAAAAGTGTGCTGTAACTGCACTCAAAATACTCAGCCAGTTGAATATGTATGTTGACCTTCTTTAGTGTACTGCATTTGCCTACTTTACACTGTGTGAACACACTACATACGCTAATCTTGGTTAGGGTGAGTATGTTGTATGCTCTAGGGACACAATCACTGGCTTTGGAGATTTCTGTGTTATATTGGTAATAGCTCATGAGCAAACTTTTGGTATCCCTCATCCAGTGCTGTTAAGCCATAGAGATTGTTCCTAAACATTCTATAGAAAAAGGCTGCTCAGTCCTTCATTGACTTGGTCTAATATTCACAGGATTCATATTGGCTATCACAGATGACAAATGAGAGTGTAATGGAGCTCAACACTTTAACACACGCACTCACACGGAGGGGGAGTAGAGTAATAGTATTTGCAGGTCACACTATCACAGTGCTGCGGGGATTCCCCTCCTCTTACAGCCCTTGCAGTTCCTGCCCATTCCTGTCGTGGCCTCTATTGTCTGTTCTTCCCAAAGATAACACACTGTTTTTAATGAGGACAGCCATCATGGAAATTAGCTTTACTCCAGTGCTTGACAGTAATGTCTGGAGAATACTTAAATAGTTTTTCTGTACCATCAAAAGTCCTTTCTTTTGTGGAAAGTCCCTGGTTGGCTTGTAAATATGATGAGCCTATGTTATACATTACAATGTAAACCCTGTTGATGTTGCACATATTAGTCTCATGGCCTTCACATAAATTTCCTCCTCTCTTACAAATTCGCTGTGTTAAAATGAAAGTCAAGCAGTGCAGTTATATGGGTGCATGTACAGTGTGAGTCATGAGTACAGTTAAAAAAAACAACAGTGCTTATGAGTCTTCAGCCTAGAAAACATGCACCAGATGGCCCTGTTAACAGCCGGAGCTTTATGGCAGCCTGGAAAATTACCATCACTTGGCTGATCTGAAGCTGTCACCCTTTTCTGCTGCACCAGCTCCACATGTACATCCATGTTAGATTCTGTTCAGTTCTGTCCTCCACTAGATACAGATGTTGATGTTTCTCTTTGAGGGGCAGTGCCAGTAGTAGGCTGGCTGGCATACCAAGGGATCATTATGGTTTTCTGATGGTAAGTGGTGGCGGGGCTGGTGCCGGGTATATAGAGAGGCTCCAAAGCTCCACAGTCAGGCCCAGCAGTGACTAGCTAACTACGGGGTTATGAAACCTGAAATGGGGATGTGGTTGGCTGCACTAACTGGAAACATCTCTCTCTCTCTCTCTCTCTGTCTCTCTCTCACACACACACATTCTCTCCACCCTATTTTTTTTTCTTTTTGTGAGTTCATTTCCAGACTGCTATATGTCTGTTAAAGGAAAAGAAACCTAAACAAACAAAACAAAACAGTACATGAAGATCACCTTTCAGTATGTGAAAGACTTCTGTAAAAGTGTTATCATCTTGTCAGCAAAGGGCATCAGTTGTTTACTATCCTTTAGAAAAAAGGACTATAACTTGCTTTGCTCACACAGTCGAAGTATGTATGTCTAATTTTTGAATGCAAATTTTCAATAACTTTTCTTTATGGGCAACTGATAGATTGCAGTTTTTCTTTGGTGAGGTGTCTTCTGTCCAAACTGCATATAAAGGGACATGGCTCAGCCTGATTCAGCCAGTATTATTTCAGTATTGGATTTACTTTGTTGCTGATATATTTAGATCCAAATTATATGTGTCTTTAAATCAATAAGACCCCTCTTTGAGCAGCTCTTGGTGTCAAGCAGCTGAATGAATGGCTGCACGACTTGTGTTAGTGGAAGTAAACGGGAAACACTTTAGCAGCAAGGGCCAGCTTCCGAGCACGTGGCAATCTTGATCGCACTTCCTGTCTTTATTATAAACAATAGCAGTTGAATCTGAAATCGGCGTCCAGATAGCATCCTGTTAACGTTGTTATCTTTCAGCAGCTCCCTCTGGTGAATGCAGCTAATTTAATACCAGTAGACAGTACTGGGAGGAGAGGAGGGAAGATGTGGAAGCATGGAAGACCTAATCCAATCTGGCTAGTGCATTGCTGTACATACATCAGTCATCTGATTATGGAAAACAGTGTGTGTATAGGCAAGCCTCTGGAGGCTAACATAGATAACTTTAAAACAAAGAGCTTTAAATTTATTTTCTTCCCCATTGCTTTATTGCTTTGTCAACTCTACAAAAAGTGCTTGGATTTAACAAAAAAAAAAAAAAAAAACTCAAGTTTTACCACATTGCTGGCTCACTTTAGGAAACAACATGTTAGGTTGAACCCACCATGTTGTTCTGACCCCATCTGTTTCAACCCAGCAGTTGTCCTTCAAATCACTGGAATTAGTTTGCAGGGATCATTTAATTCAGTGTGCAGCTATTCTTCTGTTTTGCTGTGAGTTTTTTTGCAAGATCTCCACCTTCAGCTCTCCTGGTGGTAAATCCGGGTAAAGCATCAGGAATAGTGTTGCCGGTTATACGGACACAGTAAACTGCAGTATGTTAGGTTCTCTGATTTAGTACCAGAGCCGCTTGCTTTTCAGTCTCACTGGCTAGCGAGTTCACATTCCCCATCCCACCAAGAGAATACCTGGCTTGTATCACTTGCATTTCTCCATTAGCCAAGGCTTTAGCTTAGTGCCAGTGTCTGACTCTATCCCTGTACCCTACAATTTGCTTTCTGTTAACACCAGTGTTAGCATGCCCAGTGTACCTGAATGTTCATGGGATAAGTGCTTTTGGCGTGTTACTATGGATGGAAATTATTTCTTGATACGGTGCCTAAATGCTTGTGTGGACACAGATCATTTGAGATTTAAAATGCCATTTTACAACCAAGATGTATCAGTGTGGATGAAACAAAAATTATGGGCCCTATCTTGCGCCAGACTCCCTAAACCCGCTATTTGCGGATTTAGGATTTAGGAAGATGCGTTCCCCCGTAAAAGTTGCTATCTTGTGCACCTCCTGCTATCCGCAAAACACCTGCGCTACCCGCTATATTATGCATAGGCGTGTTTTGGGCGTTACGCCAGTTAAACCAATCAGTGTGCCAGGTGCCATTGCCTTTAAGGGCAGGATGCGCTATCCTAATGCCTAAATCCTAAACCCACGATGGAGAGAGGGAGGTAGAGGGCTTCTACTGAGGCTAAAGCAAGTTGGCTTTATATATATATACATATTATATATTATATTATAGGCGAGTTAATTCGGGAGGTGGAGCCACATGTGTTCAAGTGGACTTGTCACAAGGTTGCACTGATTGAGTAAAATCCCCGGGTCACACCACACACACACAAGAGGCAGAGGTGGAACTATGTGTAAACTAATTTATTGACAAGGTACATTGGGCAAATAAAATATTAAAAATAAAAATAGGCTATAGCACAGCTGCTGGCTTATGATAAAACAATAAAACGTGCTGGCGTAAGTGTCCAATTAAAACAGTCCTCTAAGCCTCTAAGCAGTCTATATGAGTAATATAGCCTACTCAGTCCATTCCGGCGGCGTCCTGGTATCAGTCCGACCGTGTGCATGGCGAGGCTCCGTCGGGGTGTGCATTGAAGCCGCCTGGGCTCGCTCTCCAAACAGCCCAAACTATCCCTAAAGTGTGTGCGCAAGATAGCAATTTTAGGGATAGCGCATGAAACACGCCCACGGACACACCTCCAGGCGCAAATGACGGAGTCGGCATAAGGGATAGCGAGTAGCAGGTGGCACAAGATACCGTTTAGGGATAGCGGAAGTTCCTAAATCCGCAATTTGCGGGTAGCGGGTAGTGGCAGCGGATAGCGGGTGGCACAAGATAGGGCCCTATTTCTCTCTACAGTCTCCAGCCTTGGGACTTTGGAGACAATGGTATTATATGAGGGGGTAAGGAGGGGGGTTTAATTAGTGATGAAAGCTGCCACGATATACATCTCTTGGCTCCAGATCAGCCAGTAGTGAAATTCAATTGCAATAGCCGGGCTTCAACCAGTACAGGGCAGTAGCTATGCATATTTATCACACAATATACAGTTGTGTTCAAAATAATAGCAGTTCAACATCACTAACCACATCAATCACTGTTTTTGGTAGAAATTATATTCCTACATGGCAAATAATTTACTAGTAGGTGCAGTAGAGTAATAGAAAACCAACAGATCCAACAGTCATGACTTGCATGCTGCTGATTCTGTGTAATTGAATCATTAACTGAAAGGGGCGTGTTCAAAATAATAGCAGTGTGGCGTTCAATTAGTGAGGTCATTCATTCTCTGAAAAAACAGGTGTCAAACAGGTGGCCCTTATTCAAGGACGAAGGCAGCAAATGTTGTACATGCTGGTTATAGTGCATTTCTCTCTGAAAATCTGAGTAGAATGGGTCATTCCAGATATTGTTCAGAAGAACAGCTTACTTTGATTAAAAAGTTGATTGGAGAGGGTAAAACATATAGAGAAGTGCAGAAAATGATAGGCTGCTCAGCTAAAATGATCTCAGATGCTTTAAAATGGCAACCAAAACCAGAAAGACGTGGAAGAAAACGGAAAACTACCATTCAAATAGATCGAAGAATAGCCCAAATGGCAAAGACTCAGCCAATGATCAGCTCCAGGGAGAACAAAGAAGGTCTAAAGTTACCTGTGAGTACTCTAACAATTAGAAGAGGCCTATGTGAAGCCAAGCTATGGGCAAGAAGCCCCTGCAAAGTCCCATTGTTGCAAAAACGACATGCTGAAGAGGTTACAATTTGCCAAAGAACACATTGACTGGCCTCAAGGGAAATGGCGCAACATTTTGGGGACTGATGAAAGCAAGATTGTTCTTTTTGGGGCTAGGGGCCGCAGACAGTTTGTCAGACGACCCCCAGACACTGAATTCAAGCCACAGTACACAGTGAAGCATGGTGGCACCAGCATCATGATATGGGGATGTTTCTCATACTATGGTGTCGGGCCTATTTATTGCATACCAGGGATCATGGATCAGTTTGAATACATCAAAATACTTGAAGAGGTCATGTTGCCTTAAGCTGAAGAGGAAATGCCCTTGAAATAGGTGTTTCAACAAGACAACGACCCCAAACACACCAATAAGCAAGCAGGATCTTGGTTCCAGACCAACAAGATTAACGTTATGGAGTGACCAGCCCAATCCCTGGACCTTAATCCAATAGAAAACTTGTGCGGTGACATCAAAAATGCTGTTTCTGAGGCAAAACCAAGAAATGCAGAGGAATTGTGGAATGTAGTGCAATCGTCCTGGGCTGGAATAGCTGTTCACAGGTGCCAGAAGCTGGTCGACTCCATGCAACACAGATGTGAAGAAACCATGGTTATACGACTAAATATTACTTCAGTGATTCACAGGAAAGCTAAATCTTCAAGCATTTTTCAGTTTATACAGTAAATGTTTGAGTTTGTAAAGAAAAATGCAGACACTGCTATTTTTTTGAACAGCCTAATATTCCTTTTTCTTCACTTTCTGTAGAGTAATAACATATTTGATAATTTTTCTTCATGTTTTGATTTGGAATAGAATGTGCAGTGTTCCCAATGCATTTGTGTGTATGGAAATAAAAGCTATTATAAGGATTATGGACTTTACTTACTTTTTTAAACACACTGCTATTATTTTGAACACAACTGTATATAATTGAAATATTTTGCACTACAGTGTAAATCCATCATCTACACTTCTTAATTCCCATTTAGTTACTTTTTAAGATGTTTTTTTTGCTCATTGAATTTGGGAGCTACCCTAATCTTTTTATTGTATGTTTTTCTAAGAAATTGGACCTAATTACAGGGATGCAAACAGCGTGCCGAAAAGCGCAACTGGCTTTTTTGTGGCCATTTGGGTGTCTTGTGTGAATCGTGCAGATCCGATGAGGTTTTTTTTTTTGTTTGTTTGTTTTTTTTTTGGGGGGGGGGGGGGGGGGGGGGGGGGGGGGGGGGGGGGGGGGGGGGGGGGGGGTGGGGGGTGGGGGTGTTTGAACTGCGCTGAACAAAACAAATCTGCAATCTTCACACGCTCGCACGCCACACCTTGTATTTCCCACGCAGAGAAATTACCAGGATAATTCCCACCAACAAACATAAATAAATAAATAAATACATAAATGGCCAGAGGTTGTTTTGGAGAATGTAACGGTAGTTTGCACTTTATTGAGTTAATACTAATTTTGCTTGCTCAATCTTATAATTTTTCTAGCTTGTGACTTGCACCACCAGGGAAGCGTATGCCTGACACACACACACAGCCCACACAGCCCACACACCCCACCCCCAAACCAATTTGCATGCCTGAATTGAAACATTACAGGTTTGATCCCTATGGCAACCACCTGACATTTCAGATGACTTGGGTATTGATGTCTCAATGGGATTCCTAATTACACTCTGTGTTGCATCAAGGAGATCCTATTGAGTTCAGGGGCCACATAAAAGTTTTTCCTGGCACAAAATGAGGCAAAGGCGGCAGAGTAGCAGGGAGGTGTTACTGACCAGGAATTTTGTTCTCTATGGAGAAAACCTCTACATGACCCTGAGTTACTAATCTATATTAGTGTACATTTAATGAAATTTTAGATTGATGCCAGGTACTTCTACAGCTCATGCCTCGGAGCCTGGATGCCAAGTGGGGTACAGCTGACCTTTCACCTGTTTACCTCTAACCCTGGACAATGTGCCACATGGGATGAGAAATGTGAGTGTTCTTTTCTATAGAGGTCGCTCATTGTGTGCTTGCTGACCAGACTTAATGAATGCTGACACAAAGATGGCCATAAAAGCAGGGTGATTTGCTCAGGAGAGAGGCATGCCTATTTGCTCTCATGAAAAGGCTCCGGATGGGGCGCTGGTGTGGTAAAGATCAGGCCAGATTGACGTTGTGTAGGCCCATTTCAATGGTTTGAATAGCTTTCTGCAAAAGATAATTGCAGAGCACTGGTTTATTACAAGGGAAGGTGATTGCTTAACTGAGAGGAAATGGTTTGACCATGATAGTTCCAACACAGCATTCAACCAGAAAGTTTCTGCAGTGAATCATACTGTCTTAGTTCAGGGACTTTCCTTGTTTTCTTGAAATTAAAATCTCCTAATAAGCATGGTTTAAGCTTGGCCTTCATTCAAACCCACAAAAACCTGGCATTGTTGTACTGTAGGTGGGAGGAGAGCTGCTGTTTACTGTTTTTTTTATGTTGCCATTGTAGAAGTCTTACTTTTTACTTTTTCTTTTACTTCTATTACTTCGCAACTCCTGCTGAAATTGTGTCCCATTCTCAAGAGGACTTGCGGATGCTCTTTCGGTTATCTAAAAAAACCTGCACTATGCAATTTTATAAGCTATTCACAAACTTTAAACTAATCTGTGTTTTGAGGAGACTTTTAGACATTATGATTTAAACCAGTGCCAAGTAGCGTGGACCAGCAGTGTTGGTTCAGCCCCCTTCTTCTCCACGATGTGTTCCTGCTCCAATCCTGAAAATTCACAATAACAGAATCCATGAAGCGAGTGAGCAAAATGACTAAGGAAAATGGTGGCTATAAACTGTCAAGCACTAGAATTCTGTCATGTTTTCTGTTTAAATGTATAGCATTAAAGAAAGAAATTTCTGCATCACTAACAAAATGAAACACTTGGCTGCTTTTGAATGAAAATTATAAAGATTTGAAAATGTTATCTCAAGGAAAAATTTAACTGTGATACAGTGAGTTCAGAACTGGTGGTGGACCTTTGTCATCTGTTGCTTAAAAATATAAACAAAAACAATCAAATAAATCTGAAACAAAAACAAACAAACTAAAATATAGAAAGTACAGTACAGTAGTTGTAACTCATTGCTCTCCTCCATGGCATTATCCCAACAGGTTTCATTGGGACCCGCACAATATAATTTACTCTCTCATCATGACCTCAAGTTCTCGTTTTTCAAACCTGTTCTCAAAATGCAACTTCCAGTCCCTTTCACTTCACCTGTTCATTGCTCTGATGCGGAGCTTTGAGCTGCCAGTTTGTGAGTGCCTGTACGTTCATGTGTCTCAGCTGCATGTAGCCAATGACGTCAGTGGGTTTTGTATAGTTGCTGTTCCAGGAGTCAATGACGCCAGTTTGCAAGGCCGCTATGTGATTCCCTCAATTGCCAGGCTTTTAGAGAGAAAGACCTGGCAGACAATGTGGCACAGTTAGAGCTATTCATCCCAGCTTGCTGAAAGACTCGGCTCTATTGAAGTGTGCATCCCTGTCTGCTCCCCCAGCTCAGTGCGCGGCAGAGCTGCCGGCGTGCTCTTTTGCCATGGCAACTTCAGAGTTGGAGCATAGAAAGTGCTATCAGGGCCAAGAGCATTAATATCAGCCCACCATCTCACTCACAAGAGTTCTTGCAGTGTCAAAATGCTGCCTAGCCCCTGGGTTGCCTGACCTCCTCACTGATACTCAGTCAAATGGGATAAAATCAACAGCAAAGCTTAGAAAAAAATAGTGTTGACTTTTCACTTGTTTCCTTGCTTTGTACCCTGTTGGCACTTGAGGGCTTGATAGATTCCTCAATACAGATGTATTGTAAGGACGAATAATTCACAAACCATTTGTTCACTAAGTTGTAGGGAAGACCAGAGGCTACACATGTATGAGAGACTTTGAATAGAATGAGTAAAAGAAAATAGCTCCTTTTTGCTCTATTTGCAAAGCCTCCACGGAGTGAACAGGAAGATGAGTAGCTAGAAAGGAGAAGCACCATCCTGTGGTCCAGTGATAAAAGGTAGTTCCCCTGAGGTGCTCTCACAGAGAGAAATTGTTTGTCTCACAGATACTGTCTAGACTGTCTCTGTTTGGTTGTAACTGGTTCATGTAAGCAAGCTAATCTGTCCCTTAATGCACCAAATTGGATCCATGCTGCAGTTACCCTGCTTCTCATACTGTACTAAACAACTGTTTTGCTTGTGTTTTGTTTTCAGTTATTGGCCAATGTATTCTTTGAATATCTTGTGCTAATAAACTAATGTTTTATTTATATGTATAACCTGAAATGAACATTCCCATATTTTTGTGATTTAAAAAAATGTATTATTCACATATTGTCTATCAATATATGATGGCATTTGCTGTAACACCAGTCCAAGGATGCATATGCTTTACTAATGCACAGTTTCTGGGTCTGAGATCTGAGACATATAACCATGGCATTTTGTCTGTATGGGCTTGTGGAGTAAATCATTCCCCCAGTGTAAACACTGTGTATAAATTTACCCAGGGTCCTGTTCTCACAAGCCAGTTGGTTCTAATTAATATGAGGCCAAGACAAGATAGCCCATGACCATTATGTGCTTCACTATTCCTCCCTGCTTCCTCTGCTACCCTTAAGCTGTTGTTACAGCCTTACATTGGTGTATTGGTAGGGGCCAGGAGGGCTGGCTGAGTGCTGTTCTGTCTGTTAGCAGCAGTGGATAGGAGAGCTAAAAGAGGCTGTAAACTGATGGCAGGCCAGTCGTTACACCTCCCTGCTGTGGTAAGGCATTTTATCAGTAGAGAAGAGGAGCACTCCAGCCAGACCTGTATTCACACAAAATGCAACAGGTGTGCGTGATCATGACCCGTCCTTTCTCGCTCTGTCTTTGTCGGTTGTGCACTCTTTTTATGGCACATAGCATCTGTTGCAGTTGCTATGCAGGGGACAAACACAGAGCAGCCTTACATGCATTTCAGACTGGGACAACAGTATTAGAAAGAGTAGGAAATGAGTTTTTTTCTTTTGTCAACAGTGTGAAGTTCATATTGTTTTTATTGAGGTCTGTGCCAGGATTTCCTCCTTTGTAACAACAATAATAATAAATTAGACACAATTGAATACATTTGAGCTGCCATTATCTACATCTGTACAGTTAACTGCAAAAACACCAGAATCATCATTTTGACTACTTGATGCTGAATTTCAATAAGATTTAAAAAATGTTATTATTGATGATACTACTACTACTACTACTACTACTAACAATAATAATATGCTTCTCTGTCTCCCTCTTTCTTAGACCATATAACTAGCTTTGGGTTATATAGTGTGACAGTGATTATCAGGTCTAAATGCAGCCTGGCCACTGGCCCTCACTGTTTGAAAAGATAAGGGCAGTCTACTCATAGTGTGTGCTTTGAAAGAGCCTTCCTGGCATCTCAGAGTCTGATGTGTAAATACTGTGGCCTCTGATTCTGTGAGCAAACCTCCTGCCTTTACACAGAGAGGAGGTAAATGGCTTGTACTGCAGTGCTGATTATAGGATTACGGTTCTGTATTCTTAGGGTAGAAAAACACACTCCACTCCTCAGTGGGAACTTTTAATGAACTGAAAGTGGATTGTTGTCTCTCTGTCATTTGTTTGATAGGTTAATATTTGATAGATAGGACTAATGCGCTTTCATGCTTACAGTCACTTCAGATATTCAGATTGATCATCTTTCAGTTTATGAAGATAGTAATTAATGTGTTTTCTCAGCAATCTGTAAATCACAAGCTTGCTTCTTCTTGTTTTGGCTTTCTACTTTTCTTTCCATAGAAAAGCAGATTTGAAACTAATTGTTGAAGTTCATTTGAAAACAGAGATAGCCATATTGTTTGTCAGCTCTGTTATGGCAAATGAAGCCGAGTGTGTGGTTTGTGGCTGGACAAGAGTTCATCCCTCGATGGCAGATTCTTCACTAAATGGCTCCACAGAGAATGTTTTCATGAACAGGGCTGATCATCGTGGCTGCTTTCCGTGAAGGTCCTGGTGGGAAATGAGCCAGGGCCTGGGGTAAACATAGTCCAGGCTTTGTAGATTGTGGGAACAAGTGCAGATATGAATAAGCATTCACTCGTTTGTGCTGTAATATATTGATGTCTCAGATGCATAGTATCACAAAAGGTCACTGACAAACTAGACATTAGACAAACTAGCCCTTTTTTTCTAAACTCAGATCCAGTTTTAGGCAAGTTAAGCCATGTTTATTTTAGTGTGATTCCATTTAATTGTAATATTTTCTATTGATTTCAAAGGAAATCCCACACTTTGCATTTGGTCTATCCCTCAGCGTTTCCACTAAATACAGTCCTCTTTATAGATTTAGTTATTCATCTCTCTCTGTCTCTCTCTGGTCCATAGTGAGTGGAGCTGCTTGCCTCTGTTACATCCTGAATCCTGGAGGGAACCCTGATGACCTTTTTGGCTGCCCTCCCCAGCTCCCATCCTCCGCCTCCTCCTCCTCCCCCTCCTCTTTCTTAAACTCTCTTCCCCACCTCCTCTGTGTCTCCCAGCCTGAGGCTTATTACTCAAACAGGCTGAAGAGAGCAGCACAGTAGCTGGCAAAGGATGAAGCAGGTCTGCCTGCCAACGCCAAACAGGAGATAGAGAGAAGACACAAAGAAACAAGAGAAGGGGAGAGAGAAAGAAAAAGGGAGAAAAGAGTGGAGAGACAGAGAGAGAGTGGGAGCACTACAACAAAGCTGTGAGAGAAGCAGTAACAACATTGAAGATGCCCCGCAGAGAGAAAAACACAAGCTTCACTTGAGTGCCATGAGCTAGCAAGGGGCACCAAACAAATCTAGAACTGTCTACTCAGCGGACTTGTGGCCCACACAAACACACACAAAGTATCGGAGATATCCAACCTCACAAACACCACTGCTTTCTGGGGCTCGTATTTCCCACCTGTTATGACTCTGTGAGAAGCATTGGCCATGCCAGCCAAGGGGAAGTATCTATTGAACGACCAGGAGCTAAAACATGAGGCGCTGTACCGCAAATTCTCCTGCATCAGCCAGTATCAGCCACTGGTGCTGCTACTTGGCCTCTCCATGCTCTCCTGTGGAATCCTCCTCATTCTCTTCTTCGCCCTTGGGCTGGTGAGTCTCCACATACACACGTTAAATTGTTCTGCAGATTTCCCATTGGTTATGGATTTTTTGAAATATTGTGGATTTTTGAGAGGTGTATTCCAGACAGACAATTTGGTGGCATGCCTGCAGCCTGTCTGTAGTAGAAACCAGACTGTCTTACCTTTTTAAAACTTTATTGAGCTAAGAAACAGCATTAACAAATCAGGAAGGAGTATCATTTTTGAATCATCATCCAAACTAGTTCTGGAAAGTTTTGGAGGCATCTAGTTCTGGAAGGTTTTGGAGGTATTTAACATCACGACCAGATACCCTTTAAAAGGCCTGCATGATAAAGTGAAAGAAATCATTTTGCAATTATTTTGACAGAGATCTACTGATACATTTTGGGTCATGATTCATTAATTTTCACTGAAATAACTATTAAAATTATGATTTTACTGTAATTTAGCTGGAGTCTGTGCCAAAGAAGCATGTTTTGTTATGTCTGAAAAATGTGATTTGTTGGCATCACACCTCTGTAGTGTTAAAATACTCCATTTATAAAGTTTTTTTCTTACACATTTTACCTTGTCTTAAAAATTGCATCTCCTGCAATGTGGATATCACACTTGGCCATATTGTGATTTGGATAATATTTTTATTCATTGTTCAGCTCTAGCATAAAGTAGAAAAAATGAGGCTCAGAGACTTAGGACACTGTGCCATTGTGCACACCTGAACCACAACACATTTAGAAAATCTTTCAGGCATTGTTGTTTCTCTTGAGGATATATTAACATTACAATGAAAATGAATGAAACAGTTTGCCAACTCAATAAACACACAAATTATTTTTTAGTTAAGTACCTTATTTGTTATTTGTCTCAATTCAATAATCATGCGACTCAAAAATGAATCAGTAACTGTATGCTGCTGCCTTGGACCAAGACAAATGAGCCAGGCTCGACTCTGATTGCTGGAGCTGAATGCAGGTTTTCTTCCCTAGCCTAAATGATGCTGAATTCACAAGAACAAATGTCAGGGACTGGAAGATCATGGTAGCAACAAATATTAGTAGTGATGTATAGTAGGAGCAGAGGCTGCATCAGTTTCTTGAAGTTTCTGCTGAGTTTGTGCAGGCTGAGGTCATCTTTATTTGAAATAGAGATCTATTTCAATCAAATATGTAGCCAGTGCAGCCAATGGGATGTATCAGTTTACTTGTATCAGGTGAGACTTAAGCACTGAATTTGGACATCAGTCAAGATTTGACACACACACACACACACACACACACAAAATGAATGAACATTTTTCCTTTGGAGCGTTTAATATTGAATGTTGGTGTGTCACATGTACATGAGTGCACTTTTATAATTATAGCCCAGACCATAATTAGATAAAGCAGTTAATCTCCATTCCACACCCAGAGGGTATGTTGTTGTCCATTAACTGCTAATTGATGGAAATACGGAAGATTAGCACATTCAAGACACCATTGTTGTCAGATCCTACACTATAGCTAGGAAAACATTTAAGAGGAGGATTGGGTCAAGTGTTATTTTCAGGGTACAGGAAATGATCTGCTAGGATTTCTTCATCTCAATTAATAACACCCTCATGCAGTTAACTAGCACTTCTTAATGTTACCAAGGTCCTTCTTAAATCAAAAATTTTGCCACAAGTCAAGTCTGCTCATATTAAGCTGATTTAATGTTAGTCATTCGCACTCAACACAACAGCTAGAAGTATGTGCATGTGTGTATGTTGTCATCTTTAAAACCATTATCCAACCATGCATGTCAGTTTAGAAAAATAAAAAAATGGAAAATGTGAATGAAAAGTGTAGGGGAAGAAAATTACCTTTTGCTTTGTTTTAAGTCATCATATCTTCCAAGGATTTTCACTGGTAAATACCGTATTTCCCCAGTTAATAGCCTGGGCGTTTAATATGCAAAATCACCTTGGACCCCAGGCGTTTAAAAGAACCAGGCGGCTATTCGCTGCAGGCATTTATTTATTTTTACACAGACCTGCACCAGGCCATTATTGTGATGACAGTTACTGTTCAACATATTTTTTAGTTCAAAAGTAGGCTACTGTAAGGCATAAGGTAAACATATCTGTACATACAAACATAGTGCAAACCGTCAAATTGGCGCGCTGCGAGTTATTCCCTCTAACACTTCCGTTTTCTGTCAAAATAAGAACTAGTCGGTTGATGTAAGATTATGGTACACGCTTTTTTCTAACATTAGCTAGCTCTCTTATTTTGACAGAAAATGGAAGTGCCGCACAGTTATTGTGGGGCTAACTGTTTACTACTGCAAAAATGAGGCGAATAGCCTTATTTTGGGTTTACCTCAATATAATGCAAATAATCGCCCCGGTGGTTATTCGGGTTGGCGTTTAATACGCAAAATGGGTGCAGACCCCAGGTGATTAAAGAATCAGGCGGCTATTTGCAGCCTGGCGATTAATTGGTGAAATACGGTACCTTCACACATCAAAAAAATTATTTGCAGTGTTTAATAGACATTCCCGTGGTGAATTTCTGTTTACATTCCAGCAAGTCAATGCCATTGCTAGCATGAGGTTATGACTCAGAAGTAAACATAATTATGCAGTTGTATTTGGTGTCATTTAATTTAGTACATTCAGTGCATTGTAGCTGTATCCAATCCGATATTGTATATTGAATTGTTCTTAAGTATATTTTCCTGTTCCTAATGGTGAGTAGTGATGATAATACATCAGGTTGGCAAATTTTCCTTTTCTGCTCCTGGCACAGGTCAGGCACAGCTACACAGAAGCTGGTAGCAATTCAGTGTACCACTCAAGGAAATTTCAGTGAAGAAGACACTAACTGACTTGTACATCAAGTACATCAGATGAGGGCCAGTCTCCCTATTCACTACCCACCTGGTTTCACTAACACAACTTCATTGTTAAACTTCAAAAACTGAATCAAGAAAGGCCTGTAAAGTAAATGAATAAAGAGGTGGTTATGCAGCATTTAAAGGTTGTTAAAACAGCGTAGCTATGAGGGTTTAGAGTGTTATTGTGGCTCAGACAGGAAGAGGTGGGGATTCATTGACCTCCTTACTGTTGACATTGGCATTGTGGTGGGTAGCAGAGCGGTGGTTGGACAGCGAGAGTGGACAGCATGTTGACTTGCGCTCTCTCTCTCTCTCTCTCCCTCTCTCTCTTTCTCTGTCATTGACTTGCTCTCTCTCTCCCTCTCCCTCTTTGTCTCACACTATTATACATACACACGGAGCTAGACAGGAACGCCCACAAACGTCACATCCGGTTTTAGCCTGGGTGGAAAACAAAGCCTTAGCGACCATTGATAACAACGAGCGGACAATGGCTAAGAGCTGCTGTGTTACGTTTTGCACATCGAATTTTGCTAAAAATCCAGAATTAAAGTGAATACGTTTGCCAAATATAAACACAAAGCCCATTAAAAGGACAAAGTGGTTGCAAGCCATCCACCGAGAGGATAAATCTGGCCGTCTGGCCTGCATGATAACAAATAGCTCACATTTATATATTCATTATTAGAACCTTTATTTAACGAGTAAAACTAATTGAGACATGAGTCTTAGAAGTAAAACCTGACTAAGAGGTGGTCATTGGAAAACATCTGTATTGGTCCGCTCATGTGTCACAACTACCTGTAATTCACTCAAATGAGCTCCATAAACATGATTAATTCATTACTGGCTCTTGCTGTTTGATATTAAGGTAAGTTTAATTGAACATAGCTGTAGAAAATGTAATAGTGTCTTACTAGGCGACTCAATCAGATAGTTGTAGATATCTCCGTACGCGACTGGAGGCCTTTGCGTTGGATCATCTGTCCAGTCCTTCATAAGATACGGACAACAATCGATTCCGATTTTGGTCAACTTTGACAGGTAGCGTTCTTTGTCGGCTGGCAATAACGAATCAATGTAAGCCATTGATATTAATTTGAAAATCTCTGTTTTATTAGAAAATTGGATTCAAAAATCGCGCTGAATGCATGGGAATCAATGAGAGCAAACCAATGTTTTCCACCCAGGTGACTCCGCCCCCCAGCTATGACGCGCTGATGACACTATGCCGTGTGTATGTATGTCTTTTTTACAGTCATGAAGCATCAGGCTATGCCACCTACTGCTCTGACACTTTGTACAGTATTTTTTCCTGTGTGTCTTGCTTTGTGTTCCGTTGACTTCCTTGTCACCATTATGTAAACTCACCCAAAAAATGCAATGCAAGTCCTGGAGTTTTTCGTCCTTAATCAGAGTGAACCCAGCCACAATAGGATTTAAAACAAAACAAAACAAAACAAAACAAAACATAACAAAACAAAAAGAGCAAGCTAGACAGTGATTGAGGTAACAAAGCAAGCCAGCAGTATTAGAAGACAGAGAGGAAGACAGCTGCGAGCTAGACCAATGAGAGAGAGAGACAGAGGGAAAGATAGAAGAAAAAGACAGACACACTGGACTGTATACATGATCCACCTTGCTCTGCCTGTCCCCTGCTCCCCTGCTAAAACTTTGAATATTTGCCTTTGATCACTACCAAAGCTCCAGAGCCGAAAAATGGTACTTGGGCAGCCCTAAAAACATGTACCTATGTACCGACAGACAATTAAAAGCGAAAGAGCTGTTTAGGACTATATAGGGCTGATAGTGCAAATGCATTTAAATGAATAAATAAATAAATAAAATAAATAAAGGTCATAATAAAATGAAAGCACAAATAAATAGGGAAGGAAATAGTCCATATTTTGGATAAGTATTTCATGTGCTGAGCTTGAGATAGACCACAGAATTCACCATTCCGACGCTGGCAGCTCGCATAGTTACTGTTGCTATGTCTCACAAGCCATTGCCCTACCTCAGTGCAATCACCTGGTCTCACTCCGGCAGTTGCAACTTCAAGATGTCAGATGATTTAGCTTTAATCCCCGATAAAATAGGACTACATTATCTAACGACTGACATAACAATGTTCTCCAAGAAGGTTGTAACTAAAG
Organism: Myripristis murdjan; assembly: GCF_902150065.1. NCBI lineage: Eukaryota > Metazoa > Chordata > Actinopteri > Holocentriformes > Holocentridae > Myripristis > Myripristis murdjan. The sequence continues at coordinate 20,020,998 of NC_043982.1, forward strand.
GGCTAAATTATTTTACCTAGCTAACTTAGGCTAGCGACAACAAACAGCTAACGTTATAACGTTATAGCCAGGGGTTAAAGTGGGCCGGAGCCCTCCGGAGCTGAGCTCCTCCACCTTAGTCAAATAAATAAATTATTCAATTCAAACTGGCAGTAGCGCTGCGGACTACAGATCATTTGTTTGTCGTGACCTGCTGCTCATAGAATGAGGGTAGACTTTGGAGGGGCACTCCAGACCAGTTTTCTATGTTCTATGTTTTCTACTATGTTTTGGAGACGGTTTCTGTTTTGGCACTGAGGAATGGGATCCAGCAAATGAAGGAGAGACATATGGCGCTTTTCCACTAGCACCTACTCGACTCACCTCGATTACGGTTATTTTCTATTACAATTGAGTACCACCTCATTGTCAGTGGAGTTGTCATAGCAAGGTGGCTCTGCCACCAAGCACAGAAAAGTCTCCACCTCTTCATTTAACCAAGGTACCGGTTTGCTTGCCATTTTCCAACTTTGCCAACTTCAGTGATTATCAATGTGAATGAATTCACTTTCCTGAGGAAGTATTCATGTTGTGCTTCATGGCTTCTGTTAGGGCTGGATACATGGCTTAAAAATAAATTATCCAATTTTTTTTTTTTTCACGCCAAACTCAATTAATGATTTTAATTGATCTGTTTCCTTCTTGAAAACAAATTACAAATGACAAAGAATTTATTCTAATCAAGTTTTGTGTTTATTTTAACAATAAAATTTACTTAATTCAGTTGTTGTTAATCAAATCCACCATCAAACTCATTTTGCCCTGCATGGCTCAACTGGACCATTAGGCCAGATAAAAAAAAATTTCTGGTTTCCGGTTCTCAACCCAGTGTCCCATTTACCCCCCAAGTCAGGTTATTTTATTGGCCTCTGTGTAAAAATAAAATAAAATAAAATAAAATAAAGGCATTATGACACCATGACAGTGTCATAGTGCCAGTGACACACTATGACAGTGTGAGCTTGTTGGCATTTGTCAAAAGTTAAGCAGGGCTTTTATTTTGATCTATGTTGCCTTATTTGTGATATTCCTGCATAACTTCTGCACGGTGTGTGTGATTTGTCCTTGCAAACCACCAGCGAAAATAATCCGACTACAAGAGAAAACCTTCGCAGATATAGTGAAAGAGGTGAAACAGTGCCATTGTAGATTTGCAGGTGCAGCAGGCAAACATGACGGGAGATCCATCATGTTTGCCTGCTGCCCCCACCGTGGAGCCTGGCTGTATGGTGGTGGGCGTGATGGGTGTATTCGACTTCAGGTACACTATATTACCAAAAGTATTCGCTCACCCATTCAAATGATCAGAATCAGGTGTCCTAATCACTTGGCCTGGCCACAGGTGTATAAAATCAAGCACTCAGGCATGCAGACTGTGAAACAAGACATTTGTGAAAGAATGGGCCGCTCTCAGGAGCTCAGTGAATTCCAGCGTGGAACTGTCATAGGATGCCACCTGTGCAACAAATCCAGTCGTGAAATTTCCTCGCTCCTAAATATTCCACAGTCAACTGTCAGCTCTATTATAACAAAATGGAAGCGTTTGGGAACAACAGCAACTCAGCCACGAAGTGGTAGGCCACGTAAAGTGACGGAGAGGGGTCAGCGGATGCTGAAGCGCATAGTGCAAAGAGGTCGCCGACTTTCTGCACAGTCAATTGCTACAGAGCTACAAACTTCATGTGACCTTCAGATTAGCCCAAGTACAGTACGCAGAGAGCTTCATGGAATGGGTTTCCATGGCCGAGCAGCTGCAGCCAAGCCACACATCACCAAGTGCAATGCAAAGCGTCGGATGCAATGGTGTAAAGCACGCCGCCACTGGCCTCTAGAGCAGTGGAGACGCGTTCTCTGGAGTGATGAATCACGCTTTTCCATCTGGCAATCTGATGGACGAGTCTGGGTTTGGAGGTTGCCAGGAGAACGGTACATTTCAGACTGCATTGTGCCGACTGTGAAATTTGGTGGAGGAGGAATTATGGTGTGGGGTTGTTTTTCAGGAGCTGGGCTTGGCCCCTTAGTTCCAGTGAAAGGAACTTTGAATGCTTCAGGATACCAAAACATTTTGGACAATTCCATGCTCCCAACCTTGTGGGAACAGTTTGGAGCGGGCCCCCTCCTCTTCCAACATGACTGTGCACCAGTGCACAAAGCAAGGTCCATAAAGACATGGATGACAGAGTCTGGTGTGGATGAACTTGACTGGCCTGCACAGAGTCCTGACCTGAACCCGATAGAACACCTTTGGGATGAATTAGAGCGGAGACTGAGAGCCAGGCCTTCTCGACCAACATCAGTGTGTGACCTCACCAATGCGCTTTTGGAAGAATGGTCAAAAATTCCTATAAACACTCTCCTCAACCTTGTGGACAGTCTTCCCAGAAGAGTTGAAGCTGTAATAGCTGCAAAAGGTGGACCGACATCATATTGAACTCTATGGGTTAGGAATGGGATGGCACTTCAGTTCATAGTATGAGTAAAGGCAGGTGAGCGAATACTTTTGGTAATATAGTGTACCTAGCGCTGCTGCGATGGTAAGTTGACATGTTAAAGTTAAGGTTAACGTGATATGTTAGGTTGCTTGCGTTAGATAACGTTAACGTTAGTAACGTTGCAAGTAAGTTGGGCTCATCTCAACATGTCCTGTTAATGTTAAGTTTGTTTTGCTAAACTTAATGTTAGCTGCAGTTGGCTAAGTTAGCTAGCTATCCAGCAAGCTCGCTGTTTTGTCAGCAACAGTTAACGTTAACTTCAACAAACCATGATGAGCTAACGTTACCGTTAACATTGTATTTAAAAAGCAACCCATGCATCGTTTCCGAAAATAAAAAAGAATAAAATAAAATAAAATCCCTAACTACCCATCCTTCCCACAAATAAATATGCTTGAATTGCTTCAACAGTGTCATGACATCTACCTTACACCTCAAAGCAATATGAAGTTCAAAATTTGTATACAACTACAGCCTAGAGGCTTTTAAATACAAAGTTGTCATACAGAAATTTCGCAGACACAGGTATGCAAAAAATAAATAAATGGATAAACTTTTTAGTAAAACTCAAACTCTTTCAGTTCACTGTGTTTTCTAGTAGTTCTTCTAGTTTTCTATTGTTACTTCATTCACTGATCTTGTAGTTCACTGTTCCCTTTGTGGTTTGACTGGTTGTAAAGCATATAGCATAAAATTATCACCCAATTCTGTGTTTGACCTTGTTAGTCAACTTCACTCCAACTCATTACCACCAATTTTACACTTATTTTTGGAATGTATGGTCAATAGACCTCATTTACATAAAATTATACCTCATTTTTGAATAAAAATAAGCAGAAATTCTGAATTATTTTGACTGTAGTTAAACTATAAATGGATTGATTATTGCAGACTGGTATATGTGAAAATGAAATGAAATCATTTCAAATGTTTGGACCACCACCCAGCACCACCCAGTGATGGGCAGATCAAATTGACATGGGAATATCACAGGAGGGGAGAAATTGAAAAAAATATCCATAATTCAATGCAAGTAATGATCATCAGTTTTATTTGAAGTGAGTGTAACAGAGAACCATCTGCCATTTTCAGGCAGTTATATGGAAGAAAATCAAATCTTAAATATAAAAGAAAAGTGAACATGGGTCAATTTGACTCAAAGACCACAGAATGGTTAACTATTAACATTTAACATAATCAAATTAGCCAAAGCTTCCAAGCACATGTTGTCTTCGATCATTGGACTTACAGTAGCAGATAAAGACGGACTACTGACCAACTAGCTAAACACGGTGATGCGCAACGCTTTTTCCCCCCTTTTTTTTCACCAGTGAGCAAGTCCAGGCTGTTTACAACCAGATGGAGTGACAGCGGGGACGGCCAGTCACACATTAGCAAGAAACGGCAGAGACAATCGAAGAGCTTGTGGGCGGGCTCAAGGGAAACAGGCTTCAGCTTGAGCGGCCATTTTCCGCTGGGTCCTAGTGCCTGACCTGTTTCCATTTACTATAGCGTAACGTTTTTGGACAGTAAAACTGCAGGGGACCAAAACTGCCTTTTGTTTTGGTCCCCCCCCCCCAACCCCGTGCTGATACCTTTGTCAGCCTTTAAACAAACTTTGTAGCGGACTGTTGTTCATGGTCTGATGCCACAAAACCGAACCAGTTCCAAACTACTGATAGGACTGTGCCTTTTTTGGAAATGAACTGTTCTCTGCTTGCTGCCATGTTGTTGTGTGTGTGTATCTCTGTGGGAAATAAATTCGGGGGGAAGGATGGAGCCCAATTAGCCTTTCTTCCCCATGTGACTGGGAATGGTGTGTAGCAGGAAAGTTTAGCATCATCCACCCCCCTTCTAGTAGGGTAACCAAACTGGAGATGATATAGGATGGCACCAGTACTAGACATGATGTACTTGACCAACTTCTCTAGGACCTTCATGACCAGAGATGTGAGAGCAATGGGCCTGAGGTTGTTTAGGGAGCAAGCCTTGTTCTTTTTGAGGACAGGGATGATGGTTGAGGTTTTCTATGGAAGCAGGACCACCCCTTGGTCCAGTGTGGACTGATATAGCTTCAGGCGGACCTCCCTGAGTTTGAGGGTCCTGCCACAGATGACATCGGGTCTCAGTGGCTTTGTTGGTTGGGATGACTTTGAACAGGTTTAGCACATCCTCTATATGGAGGGTTAGTGTGGTGGATGGCATGAGGCTGTATTTGAGTACCACCATGTCAAATGCCAGGTCAGGCCTCTAAAAGTGGGAATAAAACCTGTTTAGTTCATTGGGTAGAGAAGAATCCCTGATGCCCCTCCACCCTCACCAGTCTTCATGTTTACAGGGGCCATGTTTTTAATCTCCTGCCACGCAGTCCTGTAGTTGCCATGCTGGAACTTCTGCTGGAGCCTATTCTTGTACTGGATTTTAGCCTGACTGATTGCCTATTTCACCTATTTGTTCTGTTTCTCCTCAGCAGATCCTGTAAAAAACACAATTCTTTTTAAATTAAGGATGCTGAGCTCCTTAGTATATATAGTGATGTGATTAGTAAAAGTTACAGAATCAGCATAGAATGTAAAATATTTTGACATTGTGAATGCTTGCTCATGTAGAGTAGTGCTTGAATTTAGGGACAACTCTTACATGGTGCAGTCAACACAACCCTATAGGGCCTCAGTGCTTGATGGAATCCAAGTTCTGATTGTCCTTAGCTCTTTCTCTACTTGATTCACCATGAGAATGTAGGTTGGGACAAGTAGGATGATGTTATGATTAGCCGATTCAAGTGGAGGAAGGGGCAGTGACCTATAGGCTTCAGGAACTGGGCCATAATGCCTACAGGATCTTGTGTCTTATGCATCGGGGTTGGCCTTTGAGTGATTGGGCCATAGAGCAGTGATTAATGTCCCCAAGAATAAATGTGGGGGCATCTGGTGAAATGGTATCCAGTTTGTGTAATGTTGGCAAGCAGATCAGTGGCTTTTGCAACACTTTGGCAAAGAGATCGAGGGAGAGAGCAAGGAATACATTTGAGTGAGTTACATACAGACAAAATGAGGAGAGAGGATATTTTCAAAGTGTGGGGCTGATTTCTGGCCTTAAGGGAATATCTGACTAAATTTGAACTGGCACCTGAAGTAATGAATTGGTAGATTCTGATGTAACTGGTATACTCAAGGTACTTTTTGTCGTTACTGGAGTTTGTTTGGTGTTGTCCACAGTTGTATGGGGAGAAATGTCTGTGTTTGTAGACTTAGTTCTGTACTCCTCTTTTTTGTTAACAGGATGCTGTCTGTGTTTTCTGCTGAAGAGTGGACAGTGAACATGTCTTTTGGATCTTATGAGATATTATAACATCTGTCCTGAAAAATAAAATGAGGAATAGCAGGACTGCTAATTTATTCATTTATTTTGCCAATATTATTTTTTGACCCATTCATATTAATATTTGTTATTAATAGCCTGCACATTGTGACATAAATATCCAAAATTTGTATTCTTCTCCACACTTTCACAATTTAAGTCTTCAGTTTTCTTTAATTTCTTTGTTTGTTAAACCTTGGAAGATCTATCGCAAAAAGTTGCAAATAACAAATCTCTGATAGGCAGGCACTTAGACCAGTGTAAATGCATGTCATTGTCAGTGTGGCTTTGGTTGACATGCAGGGCCCTATCTTGCGCCAGACTCCCTAAACCCGCTATTTGCGGATTTAGGATTTAGGAAGAGGCGTTCCCCCGTAAAAGTTGCTATCTTGTGCACCTCCCGCTATCTGCAAAACACTTGCGCTACCCGCTATATTATGCATAGGCGTGTTTTGGGCGTTACGCCAGTTCAACCAATCAGTGTGCCAGGTGCCATTGCCTTTAAGGGCAGGATGCGCTATCCTAAATCCTAAATCCTAAACCCGCGATGGAGAGAGGGAGGTAGATTTTCTCAGGGGTTCTACTGAGGCTAAAGCAAGTTGGCTTTATATACATATTATATATTATATTATAGGTGAGTTAATTCGGGACGTGGAGCCACATGTGTCCAAGTGGACGTGTCACAAGGTTGTACTGATTGAGTAAAATCCCCGGGCCACACCACAGACACACAAGAGGCAGAGGTGGAACTATGTGTAAACTAATTTATTGACAAGGTAGATTGGGCAAATAAAATATTAAAAATAAAAATATAGTACAGCTGCTGGCTTATGATAAAACAATAAAACGTGCTGGCGTAAGTGTCCAATTAAAACAGTCTTTCCTCTAAACAGTCTATATGAGTAATATACTCAGTCCATTCCGGCGGCGTCCCGGTATCAGTCCGACCGTGTGCGTGGCGAGGCTCCGTCGGTGCGTGCATTGAAGCCGCCTGGGTGCGCTCTCGTAACAGCCCAAACTTTAGGGATAGCGCATGAAACACGGCCACGGACACACCTCCAGGCGCAAATGACGGAGTCGGCATAAGGGATAGCGGGTAGCTTGGGCGCAAGATACCGTTTAGGGATAGCGGAAGTTCCTAAATCCGCAATTTGCAGGTAGCGGGTAGTGGCAGCGGGTAGCGGGTGGCACAAGATAGGGCCCGCAGTCTCTTCCTCTCACACAGACAAGCACGTACATCCATGGAAGTATCATCATTCACCCCTTTCTCTTTCTTCCTTTCTCTGTCTGTTGCTCTTTCTCTCTCTCTCTCTCTCTCTCACTCTCACACACACACACACACAGTTGCCTGCGGTGTCAAGCAGCCCTGAGAAAATATTGAGATGGCGAAGCTTGTGTAACGTTGTTCTTAAGTGCAAAGTGGCGGGGTGTGTGTGTGTGTGTGTGTGTGTGTGTGTGTGTGTGTGTGTGTGTGTGGGGTGGGGGGGTGGGGTGGTGGTGGGGGTTGTTTATTAGGGATTATCTACCAGTGTGAGAGTCACCGTCAGCTTATATAACTCCTCTCCAATCATGGATCTCTGATGAAGAGCATCACAGAGAGATATGCAGTTTGATCTGCTTTCCAAGTGCCACTTCATACTCACAACCTGATTGGGAAGAGAGGAGGTTTTACGAAGCTTGTTTTGAATCTTTAAATTGAATCTAATTGCAGTGGGTCAGTGAGTCTTTGAGAGGACCTTTCTGTGCCATTTATGTTATATACAACACATCATAGCTAGTTTTTCTCCATGCAAGGCTTTCATTTCATCATTTAGTGCCTCCTCATTTTTGGGCTGCCATGGCTTTGACATCTCCACTTGATACGATCTAGGAGTTAAAGCTGGTTCACTTTTGCCACTTGCAATAAGCTTCTCTACATAAGGACATAAGATAAATGACTGAAATGTAAAATCTAAGTGAGAACATGTTCAGTGTATTTTAGCATACAAGAAGATTACCCCACAGAATATGTAATCCTATAAATGTGCAGGAATTTGTCCTGGTTACATTGGTGCAGGACCAACTGACAACTCACATAGTGACATAAGTACATGCTAATACTAATGACCTCACATTCATATCAAGGGAATAAAGCAGGGCTGACAGACAGTTGACTTCACATACATGCATAAAAGCCTTTAGGAATTTATCCTTGTGACACAGAGGCAAGAACATAACAACTCACATGATACATACTGTATATACTGACAAACATGGTACAGGGACTGCAGGGCATATAAACAGCAGACTACTTTAAGTCTACTCAGGTCTGTCACTATGCAGAGGCTGGATGTACAGACATAATGGACAGTACAAGATTGTGCAAACCACATAAGGCCATAATATGGATTAAGCATTGCCAAAATGGAGAAAGCTAATGTAAACTTGAAAATTGTACAGAGCAGCACAGTCACTTTCATTGTGAGGCTCACAGTGTGCCATGTGCTAAACATCATTGCAGTATAATTTATTGTTCCTCACATGGTCTGGATTGCCATTCATATGGAATAATTGTTCTTTTCCTACCGACAAAAAAGTGCTGTCAAGACTCAAAGCCCAATAGGGTGCAGAAAGCACTCTACTTGAGATCTGGCCTTTTCCACTGCTGCCATGGCAACCAGAAAACTCACCATACAATGCAGAGATGGCCTTCCCTGAGCGGAGGTCTACTAACACTCACTTTGTGTGTCTGTCTCGCTCTTGGACACTTTTTTCAACCCCTTCTTTTCACTTGTGCTCTCTGTTTTACACACACTCTGTGTTCATACTCAAACATTCACAAAGTCACGCACGTACATTCACACTCAGTGCTCACAAATACAAGCACACATGCGTGCATGTGCATGCAAACACCCTCACATGTACAGACATTTGCACACATGAACACAAACAATTGAATGTGTTATTTGGTTCTGGAAATCACATTATCAATTCAAGACTCAAATATGATCAAGATTTAAGGCTTAGTTCACCTAGTGTACAAAAAGCACCCTCTCCTCCACACACACACACACACACACACACACACACACACACACACACTGCCTCCTGTTTGCCTTCCACTGTACAGTGATGGAAGACTGTGGCCTAGAGCAAACAGGAGCTGACGCAGAGACAGATGTGACATAAGCCTTAATAATCCTACATAAGCCTTGATACTTGGGTTTGATGTAGATGGCTCTTAGGAACATCAAGCACACGTAGAGAACATCAGGTTCATGAACTTCACCCAAGAGTGCAAAACTGACTGCTCTACCAAACAAACTACTAAACAGTGAACAGAACAATTGGAAAAATCAATCAACTCCTCACCTGTATGGTGGACTTAATGCATGTCTGTTGACTTTCGTTATTATCAGAATTATTTAGTTCTCCAAGACATTGAATGTATGAAGTCCTGTGCATACCACATGCGACGGTATAGTAAAGAGGATGGACAGTAACTAGTGTGGGATTCTAGTCAGCTCCATAGATCATCTCTTACTTTCAGTTAAATTGTATTGAGTTCTGTTAAACTGCATTTTGCTGTATTATGCTCTAAGTGATATGTGTTTGTTTTGTGTTTGCTGCTTTACAGAGTGCACCAAAGCACGTTCCCTTTGTGAGTGTGGTGAGCTGCAGCCTGTTTGTGTTCCTCGCTGTGTTTTTGCTGGTGTGCACAGATACGCTCACACAGCGATGGAGACGTTTGCTAGGCCTGGTGGTTTGGGCCACGCACCTCACCATGGGCTATACCTTCATCTTCAGCAGCCGCCTCATCCTGCCTTGGGACCAGGTAACTTCTCTCCTTTATGTCAGGGACTTAAGTGAGCCATCTGGACTCAGCTTGTGGGTAAACTTTTTTAATGTTGCTTTTATAATCTGATCACACCAGGAAGCTTAAGTGACAGCTCTGGACCACAAAAGGAGTAAAGATGGTGTGACTTAGTGTCACATCATTAGATTTTGAAAGGACATTTGGAAATCTGGATGTTGTATTCACAGTCACCGGCATATTGCTGATTAGGCATACAGCTTGCTAATTTGGGTTGGTAGATCAACCATTTAAAAAGTAGAATTAGCTAAAAAAAAAAATGATAACAGAAGGTCTTTTAGTGCAATTAAATACAGAGCAGGCCATATTTATAGTGTGATACTAGTTAAACTGGTATTGGCAATCAGCTGCGGTATATACATAAAGAAAAAAGACACTTAAAACACTGCTGATAGTCTAGAACTAAAGAATTTTCCCAGTCATTTAACAGGTTTGCCCCCTAATTCTAATTAGTGATGCATGGGCAACCTGCAAGTGTTTACTTAGCAAACACAGCCTGAATTAACCCTGTTTTATAATGATTATAGCCTTTTAATGGTACAGTTACTTTGAAAATTGCCACAAGTAGACACATTAGAAGAAATGGTGCTAGCCACTGAGAGTATTACTTGTAGGGAAAAAAGTATTTGATGTTATGTTATGTTTGTAGCAAGAAGTTGGATTATAGTCCCACTGACTTGCATGGAGTTGGGCTGAGTATTTTCTTTTTTTTTTTTGTGCAGCCAGCCTCCAATGGACATTAGAGGAACTGTTTCTGTTTCTGTCCTGTCACTTTGGCATTTGCTTCTAAACTCACCTGTGATGTCGGCAGCTTGGTCTGGACACAGATTTATTTATTTTTTTCCAATGAATTTTTGAAACACAGATATAGAATATAATCCACACAGATGTGAATTAAATGTCTTCCGAGCTGATGGTTGGCAATTTATGTTTGGATTTGTGCTCTGACTGAACAATTTTCAGGCAAATGATGTAGAAAAACAGTAATTCAACCCAACCATATACAGATTCTGGGGGTGTCAAGTGATTGATTTTTTTTAATCACCTTAAACACAAGGTAGTCATGGATTGATCATAGTCACATATTTAAATGTGTTAAATTACTTGCTTACTTACCCTTTCACTGTTATGTTGTGTCTTTTGGAAACAGCTGTTGCTCTTTAGGGGGATTATATGATGGATTTCCTGATACAATCCATGTAATGTTTTTTAGACCATCATCTTCAACAAAGTCGATGGGCAGACAGTCCACAGCAATCCATTTAGCAGCTGGATCGTTCAGTTTTGTTGTCTTGACAGATTTGCACCTCACACACTCCTCAAGTATGGTTTTACAATTAATTTTATAACAGCATTTTAAGGTCCTTAAGTGAATCACATAAAGTACATTAACGTGCTTGAATTAACTTTAAAAGCCCTGCTTTTATTATTGTATAGTTGTATATAATCGTAAACACCTAGTGCTGGGTAGACCCCACAGTTTTTTTGCCCTCTTCAGAGAGGAAATGCTGTTTTGTGTTTCCAGCACTGGCAACGCTGGTTTGTTTGGAATAAAGGAAGAAGAACTGAGTAGTTAGTATGAGCAGTGATAGCTGCCAGGCTGAACAGACCAAGAAAAGAGTGCTACCAAACTCGGAGTTCATCTGCAGAAAATCCAAGGACAACGACATAACAGTACTGAATACACTGTTTGTTGGACAAATTATCTTTGGGGCAGTGCAGAAACGACACCAAAACAAATAAAACAAAATGAGGAACTAAGTTTTACCACTCTGAGTCAACACAGCCACTGAAGACACAGGTTGTCATCTTCAGTCCAAGTGGAGACGGACAATGATATCATCGCATTAAAATCTCTTTGTAACATAATCTTGGTTTATCCAGGGAAATAATAGGGTTCACTTCATCCACCTTTGTAGAAAAAATTGTTAGGCCTGTCTTATGGTATGCTGCCAAATATGAACAGAGGCCTTTGTTTAGATGTTGTATGCGTATGAGTGTTGAGTTTTATATGCCTTGCCCATGATCTTCCTTGATACAATACACACGCACACAACAGCTCTTCTTTTAGAACAACTCCTGATTTATATTGCCTCACCTTTATGACTCAGAATTACTAAATTTAGATTGCCACTTAATGAAAGTGGCATTCAGTGACATTTGATGTAATTACTGTGCAACAGGAGATGTCTTAAAATGACTGAACCTCTTCTTCTCTTGTTCCAGGTGCCATTCTTCCTCTTCATCATCTTCACTGTGTACACCATGCTGCCTTTTCAGTTGCGGTACGCTGTGGTGTTGAGCGTCATATCCTCACTCTCCTATATCCTCGTCCTTACACTGCACTTGACCGTTTTCAGCCATGAATCCACTCCTTCCTTAGTCAACCAGGTGACACCCATTAAAGTTTGTGTGATGAGCATTACATTGTAGATGAATGATTAATACTTCAATCAGAAATGTTAATATAAAATTCTGCAGCTGTTGTTGTTAAAGGATAAGTGTGTTGTAGGGTATGACCAAGGGGTTTTGAGGGCCAAAATGATTATTTTTATCCTGACTCTCATTATTATGTGCTGGTATTACACATATAATTAAGACCAAGAATGAGTTTAGTGTCTCCTCAGAAGTTTGTTCTTTTCTGGGAAAAGCCTGGTAAAAAGCATGTAGACCATCATGAGACATAAAAATGTGATTGAACTCAAAAATCAAGAAATCAAGAAATAACAAATTAAAGCATATTAACTAAATGAATAGTGAATTAACATTCATACAAAATAATTAAGATTGACTTGTTTTGTATGTAACACTTATGTAAAGCCTACTAGTCAAAATATATTAAAGTGAAAATAAACTACAGTAATGAGAGTCATAGTAATTTCTACTCTTGCTTGAGTCCTGTAACAGCAGGTACACATCGGTCCAGAGATGGGCCTTCTACACCTTCACTGGTTAACCAGAGCTACAGTTTCAAGTATGTTTGTGTGTGTGCATGTGTGTGCACATATGTATTTCCAGCTGAGCTCTAACGCCTGCCCCTGTCTGTTTCTTCAGCTGCTGTCCAATGTCGTGGTGTTTCTATGCGGCAGTGTCGTGGGAGCCTTTCATAAGGTCCTGATGGAGAAAACCCTCAGGCAGACCTTCCAAGACACCCTGAGGTGCCTGAGCATGCGTATGAAGCTGGAGATAGAGAAGAGACAGCAGGTTAGTCCACCACACTGGGTTTCAAAGAGTAGTTCTACACCCCCACACTGGGCTGCACTAAATTCAGAATGGCTCCTCAATTTTGTCTGAATGGCATTAAAGCATAATACCTTTGTTATGTTTTCAGAGGCTTCCCAATGCAAGCAATGATTGGGGATATCGAATGGACATCCCCCATCACTAGGGCTGTAGTCTGTTAGTCGACTGGTCGATTTATTGGTCGATACGTTCTTGGTCAACCAAAATCTGATTGGTCGAGTATTTGCTGTCCGACTCGAGTGTGTCATTCAGTGCAAAATAATTAGGTCAAAAACGATTTAATATACTGCAAATACTAGTTGTTTATGTTTATTTATAATTCATTTAGGCGGACAAGGCTACCAGGTAGGCTACTGCCCAGTTAATTAATCTAAAAATATTAACTTTTTTTTGTATTCCCGCCGCCCCCCGATTAGTCGACTTTTGGTCGAATTTTCAGGACTTTAGTCAACCAAGATTTTCTTTGGTTGACTACAGCCCTATCCATAGATGTTTAGTTGAATTATTCAAACACTGCCACCAGAAACTCCAGACACCCACACAGTATGCACACACACACACACACACACACACACACACACACACACACACACACACACACACACACACACACAGACTTTTCTAACAGAAATTTGATGTAAAACCTTATGTCCCTCTTAAAGCTGTACTGTTGACCAGTACATTGAGCATGTTTGAAATGCCCAAACATCATTACACAGGAACAAAGTTTATAGAGAAATGATGAAAATAATCTTGAATAATTGTTGTTTCCGTGGCCTTAGAATTTGATTTCAGCTTTAGGCATTTTGAGTAGCTGGCCTCATGTTCACCCTTGCATGGAAGTTTTCATTATATCCAGAAAATCCCTCTCAAATTAGATTTTGTTATAATGATTTTTAAATTAGATGTGTCTGCATTGTTGCTTTGACTTCATAATGCCTTTTTTATCGTCATTTGTTTGTGACTGTCGCTTAGGAGGGGACATCATACATGCTGGGAAGGAAGCCTGTGTTGCCTAGCAGGACAAAAAGGAATGATATAATCGTTAACATTTAAACCCTCTGTTGTATTTGAATTGAGGCTGAGAAATGGAGTGAGGTCCATGGGGTTAGCCAAAGAGAACAAGATCATAATAGGATGGTGGGGGGAAGCTTCAAAACTGTTCATAATGGGGAACACACAATGTGCTCCCACATTGATTTCAGCACGAAAAGACGCAGTGTGTCTCCCTGAAATGTTTCATGGCAGGGTGAGAAAGTCGTCAGTATTGGCATTTAAACCCTGTGATGACATTAAAACTCCCCTCTGAAACCAACACTAATGAATTTCTCTGAAACTGCATTCACAACCCCCATTCCATTTACCATCACTCATAGAGAACACACACACACATCTGACTGTGTGCTATATATGCAGCACAACCTCATGCAACACATCCTACAGTTAAATAGCATCATGTATATAAGGGCCACTTTGAGTGAGTGAGGTGACAATCGAACTATGGCACAATCAAAAAACAGTTGACTGTTGAAGTAGACCCATGTACAGTTCGATATCTTGATTCATGAGTGAAATACAACATTACAGAAACAAAAAAAAAAAAAGATTTGTTTTCCTTGATTTCTCCTCTTGGTTTCTCCTCATGTCTTGCATAAATATAAAACAAAAACATTGCTCGAGTTCTTGTTTCTCCCTTATGTAGAGTTTGGAATGAAAAAAGTAGAAAGGAGGTTATGGCTTGTTACTCCATTTTTAAGATGGAACAATAAGAAGAGGGATCTTTTCCCTTTGCCATCTTTATAGTTACAAAACCAAAACACAGCTTGTTTTTTATTTATTTATTTATTTTTTAATCTCTGCTAGATGCAGCTTAGAGGCGATCATGTGTTTGGTCCCTCACTTTTATTCACTGTCTAGCTCACTTGACAACCACTGCTCTATTCCTCTATTCCACACTCTCTCTGTGCATACTTCTGGGTCACTACGCTGCTCCCTCACTTCATTCACGGTCTTGCTTGCATGTTTTTTTACCCTATTGTGGCTGTGTTTTGCGTGTTTTTAGGGGGAGTTTACACACTGCTCACTGGAAAGTCAATAGGGCACAGAGCAGACACATGGGAGAAAAACACTGTAAAAAGTGTCAGAGCAAGGGTTAAAATGGGTTACATAGCCTGATGCTGTATAACTGTAAAAAATGATGTGCAAAACAGCTGTCACTCTTTCATATGTCATTAGACTATTTGCCTCTCTTATAAAAAAGAGAATGAGAGAGAAAGAGAGAGACAGAGACCTTTTAGTAGTAATTTTGAATTTTGCTACTTTAATTTGTGCTCTTTTTGTAACACAGTTTCTGTCAAAAGCCTTGTGACTTCTAGCAGAGAGCCACAAATGGCTTGTGAGCCACAGGTTCTTGACCGCTGTAATAAAGTGAAACAGATAAAGAGAGAACAGGAAAAGCTTAGGTGCTTAGGGAGTTTAATGTTACATTTTCTATAGGCTACTGTACTGTATTATGTTTGAATCATACAGTAATTTAATTTGTAATTTGAAAAGTATTTGACAACACAGTTGGCTGCTGAGCCTCAATCAAGGTTTGCTCAGCACATAGGATAACCTTTAGTCCAGAAAAGGCTATGCAATGAAAGGGACTGGGAGATATTAAGGAATGAGGAGAGTAATCAGTGGAATGAAATACAGGCAATTCTTGATAAGAACCTACTACAGACAACCAAGGACCTTAGATTTGGGATGACTATTTATGTTCCATCGTAGCAGTAACTGTAAGCATACAGCCAAACCAGCTGTGGAATGACTTCAGAACAACAGCATGAAGATCCTGAGAGTGGCCAAGTGAAATCCTTCATTTTAATCCCAGTGGTAATCTGTGGAATGATTTCACAGCACATTTCACTTGACCATCTTTACGAAAATCTGCAAAGAAGGAAAGGCAGACAATCCCAAACTGCTACAAACATGTTCAAGAAGACCTAGTTAGATGAATACCCAATTACATGTTGAATTTTTGTGTTTTCATTTTAAGTAGATAACAACCATTACTAAAAACAAGGTTTTACTCTTTCAGTATGAGGTATATGGATATTTTGTGTAGATTGTTGACAAAAAAAAAACTCAATTTAATCCATTACATTATGTCATTTAGCAGATTTTTTTTTTTTCCCAAAGCCACTAACAGTAATCCATTTTCATTCATGTTGCAACACCATGACATGTGGAACAAGTAAAGGGAATTGTATACTTTTCAAATGCAATGTGTACATACGTCCGCTTCTGTCACGGGGGGCTGGAAGGTGGAGGAGGACCCAAAAGCAGGAGCCACAGGCAAAATGCTCAATGAAAAAGCAAAATTTAATTCACGACCGGGAACACAAGAAACTAAGGCAGGCACAACACAACACAGAACAACACAATGAACCAACAAGGAACAGAACTTAAGACAGGACTTAAATACACAAGAACTAATCATCAAACAAGACACACCTGGGGAAGGGGCTGGAGCACAAGACAGGAGAACACAGAGGATAGGCTGAGGGAAACACTGGGAGGGATCAGAACAATCAGGGATGATTAACAGACACAGGGCTCAGGGCTCAGAGCCAGAGTCTGGTGGAAGGCTGGAGGGCAGGTGACCAAGGGCGGGGCGGTGCTTGGGCGGACGGCCAGGGCGCGAAGAACCAAGGACGGGACGGCACTTGGGCGGACGACCGGGGCGCAGGGAACCAAGGATGGGGTAATGCTCTGGCGGACGGCCTGGGCGCCAAGAACCAGGCACAGGGCGACGCTCGGGTGGACGGCCCTGGCGCCGGGAACCAGGCACGGGGCGGCGCTCGGGCGGACGGCCCGGGCGCCGGGAACCAGGCACGGGGCGGCGCTCGTGCGGACGGCCAGAGCGCTGGTGGCCAAGGCGGAACCTCCCTGAATGGCGGCAGTGCGGGCGGCACCAGACTGCAGGCCAACCACGCAGTCCCGCAACGCAGATCCCCGGAAGCCGAGCAGCGGCAGCGTGGACTCGGGACCGGCGGGCAGCGGCAGCGTGGACTCGGGACCGGCGGGCAGCGGCAGCGGCAGCGTGGACTCGGGACCGCCGGGCAGCGGCAGCGGCAGCGTGGACTTGGGACCGCCGGGCAGTGGCAGCGTGGACTCGGGACCGCCGGGCAGCGGCAACGTCCACTCGGGGCCGCCGGGCAGCGGCAACGTCCACTCGGGGAACTTGGACAGGGACTGGGGCCGGGGCAACCAGTCGGACTCTGGGAACTGGGGCAGGGACCGGGACAGCCAGTCGGGCATGGGGAACTGGTACGGGAACAGGGACTGGTGCCGGGGCAGCCGGTCCGGCTCGGGGAATTGGGACAGGAGCAGCCAGTTGGACTCTGGGAACTGGGACAGGGACTGGGACCGGGTCAGCCTGTCGAACTCCGGGAACTGGGACAGGGACTGGGACCGGATCAGCCAGTTGAACACGGGGAACTGGGCTTGCTAGGCTGCTGAGGCTGGTGGCTGGACTTACTGGGCTGCTGAGGCTGGTGGCTGGACTTACTGGGCTGCTGAGACTGGTGGCTGGACTCACCAGACTGCTGGGACTGGTGGCTGGACTCACCAGACTGCTGGGACTGGTGGCTGGACTCACCAGACTGCTGGGACTGGTGGCTGGACTCACCAGACTGCTGGGACTGGTGGCAGGACTCGCTGGGCTGCTGGGGCTGGTAGCTGGGACTGCCGGGCTGATGGGGCTGGTAGGTGGGACTGCCAGGAAGCTGGGACTGGTGTCGGGGTTGCGGCTAGCCTGCAAATTGCCGATACACCCGAGAAGTGCACTCACAGGAGCAGCCGGAGTCCGGGATGCAACCATCGTCCTGACAGAGGAGGTGATCTCCGCGACCTGCTGTGAGATCTGAGCAATTTTATCCATCAGCGTCCGGTTACAGTCGGCCAGTTCCCCAAGCTTCTGCTGATGAAAGTCCAGAAAGCTGCCTTGTCCAGTCAGGGCCTGGGGCACCGGCTCCGTGAGGCTCTCAGTGTGGCCAGTTTGTTTCCAGAAACAAAATTGCTCCGCTGGGTCCTGTATTGGTCGGTTCATTCTGTCACGGGGGGCTGGAAGGTGGAGGAGGACTCAAAAGCAGGAGCCACAGGCAAAATGCTCAATGAAAAAACAAAATTTAATTCATTACCGGGAACACAAGAAACTAAGGCAGGCACAACACAACACAGAACAACACAATGAACCAACAAGGAACAGAACTCAAGACAGGACTTAAATACACAAGAACTAATCATCAAACAAGACACCTGGGGAAGGGGCTGGAGCACAAGACAGGAGAACACAGAGGATAGGCTGAGGGAAACACTGGGAGGGATCAGAACAATCAGGGATGATTAACAGACACAGGACAGGTGTGGCACAGGGAGGGGCAAACAAGACACAGCTGAAATCACTGAAAGGAACTAGGCAAAAGAAACTCAGGAAACAGATATAAACAAAACCATGACAGAAACACATGAAACAGAACCAAACAAAACACAAGCAACACAAAACCATGACAGCTTCTAGAAATCATATAGTTATTTATATACAAACATATTAAAAGATTTCTCTGTGTTTCTGTCTCTTTCTCAATCAGACATAAGCATAAATACACACACACACACACACACACAAACTTGTACACACTCAAAAGCTCTGGTTTCATATCTTAAAATTCACTGTGTTTATTCTGTTTAACTCTAACCCTAACCCTAACCCTAATTTTATCTCTATTTATATAATTTTTTTTATGTTTCTAAAGCACTTTGTGGTGAATGTAATTTTTGTTAAAAGCATTTGGTCGATAAATTTGACAAGACTTGACTTGGCTGGTGTGGTCAGATGGTCTAACTTGACACCCCTCCTGTGTCTTCTGGAATGGTTGCTTGAACAAAGATTAATGATTTCTTCAGAAGTTGATTCATCAGATTTCCATCTTCCTGAAACCATTAAACATTGAACGCTGCTCTTTTCAGGCTGTTGACTTTAGAGGGTTTAGTAGACTTACATGGGTTTTTCTACTGTGCTGTATTTATACAGCCACATTATGGAATGATTTTCTATGTCTGCAGCCATTTGGCTATGGTTTCTGTATACTAATGATACACCTAAATGTATTTGGTACTCCTTCACTTTCAAAGTGTGCTGGCATTGTTAATGCTGGTTACATGTCTGCTCATTACTCCAAAGCCACAGGGTGCTGACACTGTACCATAACTGTAGTGGGGCTATTAAAGGCACAAAATGTTGCTGATGTTGCACCATAGTTATATCAGGGTCAGTACAGGTAGAGAAGGACACTAAAACCCTTAATTCCTCAAATGGCATTCTGGCTGAATGAGAGCCTTGTTAGTTCAGTTAGCAGATCAGCACATAGCACTCTGACAGCTGCTTGATGAAACTAGCATTTTTCTCATGACCATTTGGATATTGGAGAGTGAGATGTTGATGAGGTGCATCTGTGTGTCTGTGTTTGCTCTTGTTCAAGTTTGCGTGTGTGTGTGTGTGTGTGTGTGTGTGTGTGTGTGTGTGTGTGTGTGTGTGTGTGTGTGTGTGTGTGTGTGTGTGTGTGTATGTGTATGCCTTCATGTGTTTGGATGTCTGTGTATGTCCTTGTACATTTTAGGAGTTGAAACAACACTCTTACCCAGTTAACAGTGTGTGTAACAATCAAATAAACTTAAATTTATAGCTTAAACATAGCTAACTAATTTTGTGTGTGTGTGCACAGGAGAACCTGCTGCAGTCTGTGCTGCCAGTCTACATCTCCATGAAGATGAAACTGGCAATTATGGAACGTCTGCAGGACTGTAAAGACAAAGAGGAGCAGCAGCGACTTGTCAAAGATAACAATTTTCACAGCCTCTATGTCAAGAGGCACGAGAATGTCAGGTACAACAATGGAATGGAAGGCGGTGCATTTTATCATATTCTCCAGACATAAGAAAACATGTTCCCTTGGTACATACCCCTGCAAAAATCAGATCATTATCAATATCAGTAGTTTTTTCAGTGAAAGTGATAATTAGGATGCAAAAAATTGCTTCCCCACTAAATTTGTGGTTAATATCACATTTCTTTTATCTGTCAAAATAATTGCAATATAATTTTTTACCATATTGTCCAGCCCTATATGCCTTTGCTGTGCCTTTGTATTGTCACTAATTGGAAAGGAGGGAAAGGATGTAGCTCATTATGTTTTTAAGGCTCCACTCATGGCTCTCTGCTTTCAATCTTTTCTCTCTCCCAAAATCTTTTGGCTATTGTGTTCCTGTTTTGTTTTTACATTCTTCAGTTCTATATTTGCATTTTCAAACTTAAGCATGACTGAGTTCTCCAGTCAAACCAATTTCATTTCCCTTTCTGTCTCCTGGGAGATCTATTTACACTTTCACACTCTCAAAACCTAAGTCATTCTCAAGGAAACTTTTTATAGCTTCTCTATACACCTCCTCATAAAATGGAGGCATGCCACAAAAGCACAGAAGTACTCACCAAAAGCCGAAAAGCTCTATCATTACTTATCGTAATGATAGAGATGAATATATTACATATTTTCAGAGCACTGACCCGATTCAAGCTTTTTTACTTGATGAGGGTTTCATTAATTTAGGAAGTGCTGACAGATACTGGGTCAGCTTACACTGAACTTTGGCAGATGGCTTACTGGCTAATATTTTTTTCTCCCCAGCAATTGCAGACAAGGTACAACGTCTGCTTTACTTAGAGAAGGAAAGTACAATGGGTCATAGATTCTCCTTGAACAGCAGTGCTTTTCTTAGGTGTTTTATGGAGCAGACATAATTATCCATAGGGTAATTAAAGTAAGCTCCAGCATATTGAAAGGCTTCAGACATGTTTAATATCTTACATGCAGTATCTTCAGTTTTTCTTCAGAGCAGTTCACTAGTTTTGAATCAAATTGGTTGGTACTTTACAAAATCCTCACATTAGCTTTAAAAAGCTTTAAAAATATTCAATTCAGGTCATTTCAGGTGAAATATGTTTTATTGGCACAACTGTTGATGGTACTGACAACACAGTTTATAACAATGTAGATTACCATGATTGTATGATAATATCAAAAACTGATATGCAGAAAAACTAATACACAAAAGAGTAGACAATAGTATCCTCTGTACAGTTCATTAAGGTGCTTTGTCTGTGAAAACATTAGAAATGGACTTTTGTATTCTGCCAATTGAGAGGTTATCATGACTGTATCAGTCATGTTTGTCACTGTGTTCTATTAAGCCCATAGTGCACAGGTGTTGAATGATAGACTGCATCCCTGACCTGTCTCTATAATTATCCCAGTCAGACCTGTCATTAACTGCGTTGTCTGTCTCATCACAATGTAGCACCTGGCTGCTTTCAGTCAGTCAGTGGAACAGGTCAAGTTAGGTATCAGTATCCTCTCTGTGGTTGGCTGACTGGCAGCTGTAATGAGGCCAGGATGCAGCATTCATCCAGCAAGTGCTGCTAATCAGCCTGCTTGGAGAGACGCAGTAGTGTGGTGTTTTCAAAACCTGTCTTAAGAAATGTCACAGATTCAGCCCCTGCCATAGTCACTGGGTACTTTTATATGCATACTATAGTAAAGTAATATTGCATAACTGGATAAAGCTAGTTTGTCTGAGTTTGATTATCTCAGAACATTCATGAACATGGGACCAAGTAATAGCATTTCCCCCCAATAACCTGAGATTACTTGGATTTATCTGATAATACAAACAGATCTTGTACATGACCATCTTGATGTCGATCAGAATGTGTACCACTATTTCTCACATCTTGTAATGTACTGCTGCAGCATTTAATACAAGATGTGAGAGCAGACTTGCTGCCCTGTAGCTCAGTGAGTTGAGAATGACATTCACTGAGCCTAACACGTCCAGGATTAGAGGTTCAATTCCCACTGAGGCCCCCATGCTAAAAATGCATGCACTCATTGTACAGCACTTTGGATAAAAGCATCCACAATATAGCACATTTTAGGTTGTCATTAGTGTAAACAAATACAGCACTGAGTCGCCTTCCTCTGTGGCCTTTTTTATATTGACACTTGAAGTCACAAGGAAAATGCATTTCAGTGCTGACTGGCCTATGAAATTTGACATCTCCAGTTGAAACAGGGCACTGGGGAGGGACTGTGGGGGCATTAGACCTTAACAAACATGGAACTAGCAATAGCAGGTGTTTGTTACGATATGGAGAGTAAGCTAACAATATCTAAACATCATTTTTCATTTCATTGTACCTAAAAAATAGCTAAATTGGGCTCTGGTGTCTACATAGCCAAGTAAGTAAAAGATAAAGAAGACTTCTGCATACATGCATCATGATTTTACTACAGTTAAGATAATCAGGCTAAGGCATTAATATGACAGTTGCTGTTGTCAGACTATTATAGCAATCAGGTTAACATCAGATTAAATGTCACTGAGCACTGAACCCTCCTGTATCTGCTGTACCCCAGCTGCTTTGGTAAAATGCATACACTGTAGCTGTGTCTCAGACAGACATACAAAGAAACAAATTTACATAGAATGGGTACTTCAGGGTCTTAAAAACTCACCCTCATTCAGCTCACAACCAGGTCAGGTTAGATAATCCATGGCCTTCTGCAAAGTTTCCACTGTATTAATTTTGCAGTGTTAAGCCACTATAGCAAGGAAATTACTACAACTGCAAGAGAAAATGTGAAATTGAAACACTAATCTTACTGTTATCTAAAACTAAAATAAATGTAGTCCAGATGTTTTGGGAATAATTATTGTATGATTATTAAAACATATTGGACATTAAAACCTCAACTTTAATCATAACTTAGACCCAAAAATGGACAGATATGGGACAAAAGTATAATAATCACCCAAAGCATCATAGCAGCATAAAATTATACAGGAAACACTGCTCTCTGTGATCTGCTGACCTGCAGCTTTAACAAAGACTGGGGGAGGATGCAGCTTTCAGCTGCCAGCCCTGCTAATCAGCCAATCATCAGGTTCACTACAGCTTAATGGGCAAATCAGGTCCTCTCTTTTATAATGAACTAGCAGATAAATGGATCAGACACACTTAAAAATGTTCTTGAGGTGTTAACTGATATTTATCTGTTGTTTGAAATAGGGGACAATAACACTAGGCATTAGCTGCCTAGGTAATTATTTTAGTCAACAAGTCTTTTATTTTCAGGGTTAAAAAATCAGAAGCATATGAACATCACTGGATGTTTCACAATGTCTGCCTTTAGTTTGACTCATCATAAGATTCAGATTAGATAACTGTTCTTCCCACCCTCTCCTTTCCAGCACATAGCATGGCTATATACTGGCTAGGTACATAGCATGGCTAGGTACTAAAACTTGGTATGCCTTCATACTTTTAACACAGTCAGATCAGGAAGCTGCTCAGTGAATCTTTTCTCTTCTGGCCACCATGCAGCTGTACTGGAGCAGGTTTTGGGTTAAGTGCCTTTCTCGAGAGAAAACTGATGGTGGTTTTAGAAGGAGGTGGTTTCCACTGTTCATATATTCCCACATAATTTAGGAAATTTAACCAATGGCCCTCCAGTTACAAATGCTCTTCACTTGTCTTTAAACAACTGTATTTTCAGAGTCGAGCTCCTGCCAATTTATCTCAAAACGATAATGTACTTGAAAGCACAGATGAGGTAACGAGACATGACTACACCACCGTACTGATGAACTAGAGTTACTCAGTTCCAGCCTATTTCATCTTTTTCATAATCCCATGTCTTGTAATGGAAAACAAAGAGATCCTTAGAGAAAATCAAGCTTTTGTTATGTTTTTGAAGGAGAAAAAATTGTTTCTTGTTGCATGTTGTTTGTTGTATGTTGTTATTCTTCAACAAGGTTGCCACTATTACAATGTACAAAAAATTAGAAAAGATTGATTTGGACACAGTTCTGTACATTGCATACAGAATATGTAAAAATAAAAAGGGGAAAAGACTATAAACACATTCATGTCAAAAACATATATCGAGTGTAAACAACATAACATTCTTTTATTTGTGTTTTAAAGCCTAAACATCGGTCTATCTGGATATTTCACTGCACACATTCTTGTGGTGTGTTTGTTAAAGTCTGTCATTTGTCTTTTCTTTTCCTGTAGTATCCTTTATGCTGATATTGTTGGCTTCACTCAGCTGGCCAGCGACTGTTCTCCAAAGGAGCTGGTAATTATGCTGAACGAACTGTTTGGCAAGTTTGACCAAATCGCCAAGGTGAGTTAATGATTCGGAATTTCTTTCTACAGTTAATTGTTATCAGAGGTTCACTTGCAAATGGGACTGTTTACCTCATTATAGGTTGTGGCAGCAATAATCTACTGATTAATGTAATGAGCTTGTGACTGAACTATTTCAGATCTCAGACTAGCTTGGAGAATTTTGGGTGGGTGAGTTGAGCAAGCAACCAATCTCTCAACAAATACTGTCAGAAAGCAAGGCACTTGAATGACATTTGATTCATTAGAAATGTTTGGCAGCCAACAATACAAAGCTGTGGTTTTTCGCTGGCAGCTTCGAGTGTACATGTATACATGATTGTATTCATTATCATGCAACTGCTCCCCAGTGAGATTGCTGTGAATTAATGATTCTAAGTTGGTTAATAAGTAAGTGCAATACACCAATTAGATAATTGGTGAATAGATATATGCTCCTCACTAGAGTGCGGCTCTAGGTTCTGTCCGAACCTGACCTGAGTCCAAGAGAGTAGTAACCAAGCCCTGGCCAAACTTAACAGGCATTTTGTTTTGTTTTATATATTTTTTTTAATGTCTGAACCTGACCCAGTTAATGTAGGCTGAAGCACTGAGTTTGTGTTACCCTGTCAGCTGTTGTTACCATGGTTGCAGCTTGCTTGTTTACCCTGATTACATATAAAGGCACCTTGTAGGTTAAATAACCTTGAATGTTTTATATGCATGCATTGTTTTATATAAGCCATAGGAGTTTTTTTTTACACACACAAAATGTGGCGGATATGACTGAACCTGACTCGAACCCGAACAATTTCTAAATTTTGTCTGAACCCGGCATGTCAGTCCTGTCAGGCTGGGGTCGGGTATCCACTCTATGCTTCACACCCCTTGAAAAAGACTGTAACCTTTGGAATTTATCTGTTCTCATTCCTTGTAGGAAAATGAGTGCATGAGAATCAAGATACTTGGAGACTGCTACTACTGTGTGTCAGGACTGCCAGTCTCTCTGCCTAAGCATGCCAAGAACTGTGTAAAGATGGGCCT
The DNA here is from genome assembly GCF_902150065.1 of Myripristis murdjan. NCBI lineage: Eukaryota > Metazoa > Chordata > Actinopteri > Holocentriformes > Holocentridae > Myripristis > Myripristis murdjan. The sequence goes on from NC_043982.1 coordinate 20,046,301, forward strand.
GGACATGTGTGAGGCCATAAAGTGAGTGTACACCAAGCACAGAGGTCTACACCAACTTAAACAGATTCACTATTTAGCTCCATAGGGATGTACTGCAGTCACTCAGTTTTGTTATGAATAATGTAGCAGTTGGTGTACTTCACACCACCTAATGTGGCATATTATTCTATAATGGAAGGCTTTGTTAGAGGAGTAATTTTTAACTTATCCACGAATCTAGTTCATGGCAAAGCACATTTGTATTCCCTGAAAAAAATAAAACCAAGAACAGAGGAAACTACGGAGATGACAGGGACTGGACAGCTCAAACATGAAGTAGCCATTTTTATTGTTTTACCATTCTCAGAAGAGTGGGTGGCCGACTTGCATAGTTACTTGCCAAAGTGATTGCTTAAGTAGACCAACTTGACAGTCACAGGAAAAGCCATGACAAGCTTCTTGTGTTTTTTCTGACAAAACTACATGTACTCTGTGGAAATGATGTGGAAATGTGATAGCAAATGTTCTGTTCCAAATTGGATATACATACATGGTGAAAATTACATATGCTTAAAGAATGTAGTATTACAGCAGGTGATTAAATCAGTACATGGTGACTGAGAGCTACTGGAACATGGCTATTCAGGTGTTTAGAAAAGGACTTGGATGGGCTATCAAAGAGTAAGGAGGCTATTTTTGCCTTTTACTATTCTGCTAAAATAAAAGGACAGATCAGATACAATTAAATCATCAAGAGCAATAAATGTGAGCAAATTTGTTTTGGTCACACTGGTGCAGAGATCCTGCTTCAGGAACAGAGCAAGACAAAAGTATCATTCAATATAAAAACATTCAACCTTCAGTATTCAATAGCTTTGCGTGTTCAAGGACTGCCATCGCCATATAAGAAGAAAGCTTTATAGGAAGAGACTTTAGTATAACTGTAATCCCCTCCCAGGCAGGTACGGGAGGCCACAGGGGTGGACATCAACATGAGAGTGGGCGTGCACTCTGGCAACGTGCTGTGTGGCGTGATTGGCTTACGCAAGTGGCAATTTGATGTGTGGTCACATGATGTCACCCTGGCCAATCACATGGAGTCTGGAGGTCTTCCAGGGTAGGTTTTCAGACTTCCATATGAGGAGTTTCATTCAAAGGTACTTGTATTTCTGTAGTTCATTCCTCAACACATAAAAATATTAGTTATTGTATCCTCTAAGTCTTATAGGATGCAATGACTTGTATTTTCATCTTAACATCTTAGAGTGTAAGATGTTACAGTTTTGAAAACAAATGCACCCTAAGCTCTCAGTAATAGTCAGTAGTGAGGTTTGTTTTTATAACTGCAATCATTTTGTCAGAACTTTGTCACAGAGGTTTTTTTATATTATCAGTATTGTATTTTTAAAGTAACTACTAGAATTGATCACAGACATGTATAATCTTTAATTCAAAGAATTCCTTGTCAAATTCATGAGAGACAGTAAAAACCTCCACAGCAAAGGGTGACACTGATGCCACTGAAAATTTGCCAACATTTGTCAACATGTTTGTACCAGAATGCCTCATTATGAAACTGAGTGACCAAATGACTGAATCATCTTGAGCACAATTCAGTATTTGAATGGTATAAGTTTCATGCATTTGTCAAGGCAGGTATTTAATTATTTCCCCCGATCACTGTCTCACTTGGCCAGGCGCGTGCACATCACAGAAGCAACTCTGAAGCACCTGAACAAGGCCTACGAAGTGGAGGAGGGCAATGGCCATCTGAGGGATGCCTACCTGAAGGAGCTCAATGTCCAAACCTACCTGGTCATTGATCCACGGGTGAGCTATTGGTATTACTCATTTATGATGTTGGGCCTGAGGAGCGAGTTTGGTTAAATGGGGAGTAATCGATGATTATTAAGATAATTATTGATTACTCAGATAACGAAATGTTATCTAAAAATTGTTTAACAATAACGGGGCACCACCCTGGAATCAGGGACCAATTAACCAAATAAAGAGCAGTCTCAACAAAAAGGGGTGTTCCTTTAGGAATATGATATCTGAGAGATATCAGGTTCCTAAAGTGAACGCTGAAGGTTAAATTCGAACACTGACCCTCTCAACCAGCCCTTAAAACAGTACCTGTGCAAGAAAATGGCAAACAACTTCTCGTTGCAGTATAACAGAGTTTATTCACCTTCACAATATCAATCAAAATCAATAATGATTATGGGAACAAACATCTATTATCGGCTATTCTATGAAACAACAACTATGTACACCAAGCAATCGTGAGTGTGTGTATGTGTGGGCGTGTATATGTGTGTATGTGTGTGTGTGTGTGTGTGTGTGTGTGTGTGTAGTGGGGGAGGTGTGAGAAAAAGGGAAAGGAAGATGGCGGACGTTGCCACCAAAAGGGGGGTGGTCAGAGGGAGTGACCACCAGGTTTGAACAGAACAATGGTTAATGGTGGCCGCCGGCTCAACACGCTCCTGAGCGAGTGTTCAACTTGAGGCTAGTCACCAAATTGTCTGTTACGTGCAGGGTTAGTAAAAGGGAAGAGATAGGGGACAGAAAAGTAGAAGACTCTAGTAGTAGGGGGAAGAGACGCAGTAGTTGCCTTTATCACTCAGAGAAACAGCAAACAAGCTATGCTCGATCTGCAGTGTCTCTGGCCTTTAGGGGATAAATGCAGCTCACTGGTCTCACCCACAGTGGCAAACTATGCTAACGAATGTGCAAGCAAAACGTTCAGCAGCAACAATACAAAACAAGTTCATCAACACTCTACTTTCGCTAACTCTGCCCAGACTTAAGCCTCTTACTTGGCTCGCTCTCCGGAGCGAGTGCGGTGTGTGTTGAAGTCCGTCCTGGGATCTGGCTCAGGTCCTTAGAGCACAGATGCTGACAGGCGTCTGCTCGCTCTCCCGGCGGGTAGACGGGGCTGGTCCTCGACGAAGTAGTGGAGGGAACAGCGGAGTCGACTTGGTTGAAGGAGCGGACCCCCTGTGGTTTCAAGTGGGGTCTTGTCCAATGCAAGCAGGGAGTTTGAATTTGGGGAATTTCACACCTGGGTGTGAATACAGAATGGCCTGATGGGAAGTGGAGTCTGTAGTGGACTCCCATTGTTTGGAGTGAATGTCCTTTTGTTCCTTCTCAGGCTTTGGAGTTTACATGGAGGCCTCAATTTAGGCTTTGCCTTTGTGTGCAGGCCTGCCTTTGTCTGAGTCACGGAGGCATGCGGCCCAACAATGATATCGCTCATAGTATAGAAGAGTGTTAGAGAAAAATTGTGAGAAATATCCACACTTTGAAAAAAAAAAGATTCCTACTCTTAAAAATAATTGTTGGTATGAATGTAAAATACATTGTGAAATCCAATAAAAGTTATGTTATTTTAAAATTTCATTGCAGTACAACAGTGTTTTTGAGGGTAGATTGATCTGTGTTTTGAAAAATTGACCTGATCTTTCTCTTTACTTAAAAATCATTCTTTTCACTTATTTTCTTACCCAGCCCGTGTGTATAAAGTCATACATTTCAGCTCATTTAATGTGTTGTAAATGGAATAAATGTGTGAATGTTTATCTGTCTAAGTCTAAGGACCAGTCACTGAACAACCGCAGCGTGCCTAAACCTCGGGTGAATGATGGTCTGAAGATGCGGGCATCTGTGCGTATGACCCGCTACTTGGAGTCCTGGGGGGCTGTCAAACCCTTTGCCCACCTCCAGAGCCGAGATGGCTTCACCACAGACACCATGGTCAATGGCAAGACACGCTGCAAGGTGAGAGAAAAATATATTTGAAATGTGTCAAAAAATACTCAAAGCTACGTGTTGCTGTATTGGTAATTTAGGACAAGGTACATTATGTGTAGTGACATAGTAAATGAAAAGTGCAATCTATAGATACTGTCATTTTGGAAGTACCAACTTTTAAAATGTGCTAGTTGAAATGCTGCAGCACTTGGCTGAATCGCCAAAGGAGAATTGTTTGGAAAAAAGGTGTGCTCTCTTTTAAGTGTTGAATGTTTCAGCATTTGATTTGGTAACAATCTGCTCAAGAGATATTATATACAGTTTTAATGCAGGATAATTACAAGAAGAGGGACTTTATCTACCATCATATGAAATCTCCATCTTAATGACTGGGGTACTTGTCCCCATTTTTTCCAGGATATCCCTCTGCGATCAGCCCCCTGTTCCAAGATCACTGAGAGGTAAGAACAAGTGTGAGCTGGTAGCCACAAAAAGAACAAGGAGTTTTGTCTCCTCTTGGTGATTATTTTTATACCTTAAGCGAAAAATTGAACAAGCACACATGCTGTTATTCACCCATGTCCTGCTTCTTACTTTACACACATTCACCTGTGGAACTTGGCTTGTATAACATCCGGCTTGCAGGTTTGGGAGAGAAGAATGGGCCTCATTAATTCTCCCTGCCAACATCTTCCCAACTTGTCACCAGCAATTCTCAGCCAATTCCTGCCAGTTGAAACAACAGTAATAACTTGTCAAAATGTTATCAAATTGGCACTCTAAATGGGTGTAAAATGTTGAACATGTTATTGTAGTATGTTGCTAGATATTATAGGATCATCTGATAATTTAATAACTGCTGGAAAAGGTATTATATTTTAAAACGTGTTAAAATGCCTCTCTAAAATGGATTGAAAATGTCATAAAACAAATGGAATCAATGATGTCTTATTATCACATTAATTGGCAGGTATTACCTCTTACAAAGGTGTAACATGTAACTGATGTAATATATTGACTATTAATGCACCATCTCCTATTCTTACACACTATTACATCATTAGCCAGTATTATTATGTAGTTATGAAAAGTTAGAAATTTCTTAAATCATTTTTAACTCAGTGATAATGTAACTGTGATGTAATTTATTACTTTAGATAAATAGTTTTTTTTTTTTTTTTGTATTTCCTACCCATTAAGAGGGACAATTTATTACAGTGTCACATTATAAACTACGTTTTAAACTTTTTCATGGGAGCTTCGAAATTTGAATGAGGTGATATAATCACTCAAGGGGAGGCTTTATTTACTTTTTAGGGCTCAAGCATCATTTTAGAGAACTTTTGCTATATTGGATATTCCTTTTGACCTCTGACCTAGATTATACTGCTTTGTGATCTATTTGTGGACATTAGCCTCACATTTTGCATTTTAGTCAGTTCGCTGATGCTCTTATCCTGAGTGATTTAAAGTGAACATGCAGGTAGAGCATGTGGTGTCTTGCTCAAGAACTCTTCAACATAATGTGGAGGTGTATAACCAACTCTTGTAAAATATAAACAGCATCTGCTCATAGATGAAAGCATTTGGAAATAATACATTATTCATTCAGAACATATCAACCCACATGTTACGTAAATAGCCCAAAAAGTACAGTTGGTTTTTGTCAGACTATCCACTTTAGTGGTCAAGGCTTGAAAGTAGTCTCTCCTCCCATGTTTGTCAAAAGTGGAGCTGCTTTACTTGAGTGCCGGTAGACAGAGCAGGGACATGTGAAAATTTAAGTTTAAAATTAAAGTCTGAGTGGTGGTTAGTTGACACAGATTCTTTAAGTTCTCCAAGAGACAAAAAAACAACAACAAAAAACAGAAATGACATGGGTAACACTTTCCACTATGGCTTCATGAATGTATGAATTACCGTAAATAATGATTTCTACTTAAGAAATATCACTCGAGAGGGAGTGCTGTCATATGAAATATCAGCATGACCTCAGGTTATGATTTACTCATTTAATCAATTTTTGGCTTCACCAGCACAAATAATTCCATCACAATTCATGCTTCAACTGAATTGAACATAAACATTTACCAGCTGCAAGCTAGCTTGACTGGAGTTTTCCACCGCGGTATCTGCTCATGGCATTTTGTTGTCCAAATAGTTGCCTGTAAAACAGCATATCCTAACCCTGATCTTAGCCATAACCATAACCACAACCACAGCCTGGGCAACAGCGCTGCCTTACAGTCAACACTGGGGGTAAAAAATGCTGTAAGTGTCTCTATCCAGGCTTCTTTCCTCCCCCTCATTTTTTTCTGACAACCATAATTAAAGAATGTTGTTTTTGGAAACATGTCCATCTTTGTGCAGGCATGGTGTCAAGGTTGCTTTAATGTAGATGATGGCAGTTAATTCAATTAACAATTAATACAGAACATTTGTAAAGTGGAGTGATGCACATATTTAAAGTCCCTCTCCAGTCATTTATTAAGCCCCTAAAAATGACAAATTTAGAAGTTTTTTTTCCCTGAAAAACATGCCTTTGTGTCTTACATGTAACTCTAAACCTTGCCCTTATTAAAAAATCCACAGATCAATGGATATGCAAGTAATCCCAGCCCATGACAGTCATGAATATTGTGCCATATTTGAAAATCTATCAATGAAAAAAAAAAAAAAATCAGCGAGTCTCTTAGTTCCCATACCAGAAAGTGTTATCTCTGTTTTATATCTATGATGCAAAGCTGAAAACACAGATGTACAGTAACCTGTTGATGATAGAACACTGCACTGTAACAAAATAGCATGATAGAAGGTCTGTTAAGTAGAACAGTGCTTCACTGCCTGTCATTTCTGTAAAGCAGTGGGAGTACTGTGCTCTGCTGCAAACCCCTCCATTAGCCTTGGCAGTAGGCATAGGCAAATGGATTATAGTTGTAGCATATAATAGTTAATCCTTTGTGCCTGTCTAGCAATAAGTGTATGGACAAATATTTTAAAGTGTAACAACTAATTGGTGTGCACAGGACTTGATCATATGAACAGTGTGGTTCTCTATCGTGTCAAGACTATCTCTCCACCCTACATATTCCATATGTACGGGGGACTGACCCCACTGGGGCAGCTGTTGTGGATTACTCTTTAAGACACATCACCTGTGGTGGCCACACACTGATTGGCAACCTATGGCTATATAAGCCCCACCTCTGTGTGGCCACGCCGATTCCTTGATTTCCACTGCAAGCAGTTGTGTGTGTGTTCTCTAAGGGGTAGCGTGTGTGACAGATTGTGTGCAAAATCCACTTACTTTGTGTTGGGAGAGCTGGTCTACGGGCCCCTCTCTGGGTAGCTGCAAACTGTCTTTGCCCAAGCTGGTGAAAGCGTGGCGGCTTGTGACAACGGTTTGACCGTTCCACTGGTTGCCATTGTCTCCCGTGAAATCCGACCTCGTCGGAGGTAACGTGGAGCGTGATCACAGCAGCCAGGTGTGGCTTGTGTGTGTCGGCGGCAGCGCTGCTTGACACATACTGCCAATAACTGCTCGTAAATCCGACCAAGTTGGAGGACACGGGCGTATCTGGCCGCGGGTAATTCCGATGAAAAAAAACAAAAAAACAGCGGAGCACACACACCTCCGCCGGTTTACTTCCGTGTTGGTGTGTGACGTATGAGGGGCGATTAGTGCCACCGGTGCATAGGATGGATAGTCTATCACATACCTGTTTGGGCTGTGGCATTAAGATGCCTATGGAGGATGGTCATGACCAGTGTGTGCATTGCTTAGGGCTGGACCATGCACGCATGGCCAGTCAAGATCCCGCCTCCTGTATGAATTGTTTCATACTGCCAGCTAGAGTGAGGGAGGCTAGAGCTCGGGTCTTCCCTGATAAACGCCCAGCTGTTATCACTGAGCAGCTGCATAAATCCAAAAAACCAAGAATGGTGGTTTTGGATGACCCAGTGGCACAATCACCTCATCCCTCTGCAATGTCTGTCAGGCCTGCGGTTGCAACTCCGCCTACTGTCCAGGCCCCTGCCCCCATGTGGGAAGGACAGGGGGGCATGTCAGATGCATCTGATGATGGGGACGTTGATGTTTTGACCGTAAATGCAGAGGATGGAGACCTCTTCCCGGTTCAAGGGGGTGTAGAGGGTAAGCAGGTAGAAGGGGAGCAGGAGCAGGAAGTGACCTCTCCTCTCTATCACCAGCTTCTTTCTCGGGCTGCTGAAGCATTAGGAATTGACATGCCGGTAGACCACGGTCAGAGGGCCTCCCGGTTTGATGATGTGGACGCAACTCAGTCACGGCCTTTTTCTGCACCACTGCTTCCTGATGTGGAAGACCTGGTTTTGAAACAATTTTTGAAGCCAGCAGAAGCCCATCGTTGGTCAGGCCTGTGCAGAAGACTGGCAGGTGTTCATGGTAGAGAGAGGATTGTCTGCGGTCCTCCACCTCCCATGGATCAGGCTCTGGGGGCCTTGATGTCCCCCACTAAGTCAGTCTTGGGGACACCAAGTTGCCCTAGCAGAAATACGAAGATGATGGATGCCATGCTCAATAAGCTGCATGGAGCCATGGCTGTACAGGGCCAGTTGGTTAATACTGGGGCTATTTTAGCCTTATATCAACGCCAGCTGGCCAGTCAGTTGAATGACGACTCTAGCCTAACGGCTGAAGTAGAGCAAGTGTCATCACTTCTGGTGAGACTCATAAAGGAGCAGGCTGTGGCGACCGGTAGGGCCTTGGCTTCGCTCTGTATGGTGAGGCGCCACCTCTGGCTGTCTCAGTCACGACTCCAAGGGGAAGACCGGGCCTGTCTACTCCGGCTGCCTGTGGTCCCATCTGCCATGTTTGGACCAGATGCCCAGGCAATGCTTTAGCAGGCTAAAGAAGCTCGCCAATGTGCCAAGGAAATGTCTGGTATGCTTAGGCAGGGCCGTACCCAGCACATTGTGCCAGCCCCACAGGCAAAACCACCACAGTTGGGTTCTGCAGTTTCCAGTGACCTAAGGGTCCATTTGGAAGCCAGTCGGCGTGGTAGGGCTAGACGCCATCAGCAAAGTGGCCAGAGCCGTGGCCGAGGTCCCCCCAGGCCATCTACTTCTTCCTGACAATTACCGGGTCCCTGTCCCCCCTTGCCTCCCAGACCAGCACAAACTTCCCTGGGAGACTCTTGGGGCAGACCCCTGGGTGGTATCCACCATGACACAGGGTTATCGATTGCAATTTCTGCACCCACCCCCTCTGACAAAGTTGGCCACCTTCACGCTGGTGGCAGATCCCCAGCGCAGGGAGGTCCTGGCGACAGAGGTCGACACTCTCTTAGTAAAGAGAGCCATCAGGGAGGTGATGCAGGACAATCATCAGGCGGGGTTTTATTCACGGTACTTCCTCATTCCCAAGAAGGACGGGAGGCTGAGGCCGATTTTGGATTTGAGGGGGCTGAACAAGTTTTTGAGGCCCCTACGTTGCAAGATGTTGACGGTGCTGAGGGTTCGTCAAGCTGTCCTCCAAGGCGATTGGTTTGCCAAGATAGACCTGGAGGATGCATATTTTCAGATCCCAATATGGGAAGGGCACAGGCGTTATCTCCGGTTTGCCTTCAATGGCAGAACATTCGAGTTCTGTGTCCTCCCATTCGGCATACCACTTGCCCCACGCACGTTTACAAGGTGCATGGATGCGGTACTGGGACCCTTGCGTCGAGAGGGTATTCGCATCCTCAATTACCTCGACGACTGGTTGGTGTGTGCTTACTCCGAGGAGCAGTGCAGCAGAGCTGTAACTCGACTCCTGCCGCACTTAGAGTACCTAGGCCTGCGTCTCAACAAGAGAAAGAGCAGACTCAATCCCACACAATCCACCGAGTTCCTGGGCTTGTGGTTGGATGCCAGAGCAGGGACTCTTTCCTTGACTCCTACAAGACGGGACGCCCTCAGGGCTTGCTTATCCCAGTTTCAGCTTGGGGCCACGGTGACCTGGAGACTGTGTCTCCGCCTCTTGGGGTTGATGGCTGCCACAGTGCATGTCATACCTCTGGCTCTTCTGAACATGCGCCCAGTGCAGCGTTGCCTCCTGGGTCTTGGGCTTTGCCCACAGAGGGACCTGCAAGCTCGGGTGTTGGTGACACGCAGACTGCGTGCATCTCTCCGTTGGTGGCAAGAGCCAACCAACTTGGCGCAGGGGAAGGCTTTAGGACCCGTGTTGCGTCGCCAGGTAGTGTCATCAGACGCGTCCCTGGTAGGCTGGGGGGCTGTCCGCGAAGGCAAGGGCATCAGCGGCCTTTGGCAGGAACCCTGGTTAGCTCAGCACATAAATGTGTTGGAGCTGAAGGCAGTCCATCTGGGTCTTCTGCACTTCCTGCCAGTGCTGCAGGGGCGCCATGTGCTGGTGAGAACCGACAGTACAGCAGCAGCAGCGTACATCAACAGGCAAGGGGGCCTGGGTTCCCCTCGCCTTTGCAGACTGGCTCGGATAATTTTGGAATGGGCTCATCCTCGGTTCAAGTCCCTGAGGGCTGCACATGTGCCGGGTCAGATGAACCTTGCGGCAGATCGGCTCTCAAGGGGAGGACCCCTCCCCGGAGAGTGGCGGCTGCATCCAGAGGTTGTCAGCCAAATATGGGATCGCTTCGGCACAGCCGTGGCCGACCTCTTTGCATCCAGGGAGACCACGCATTGTCCCCTCTTTTTTTCCATGGGAGGGACAATCCTCCCTTGGGCACAGATGCGATGGCACATCAGTGGCCACAGGGCCTCCTGTATGCCTTCCCTCCTTTTATCCTCCTGCACCAACTCCTACAGAGAGTCCGGGTGGAGGATGTGAACCTCATCCTGGTTGCCCCCAACTGGCCCCAGATGGTTTGGTTTGCAGAGATTGCACCCCTTCTTCAGGGACAACCGTGGGAACTACCCATTCGAGGGGATCTCCTGTCCCAGGCCCAGGGGACTCTGTTTCATCCGTTTCCCCAGGGTCTTAGGCTTTGGGCCTGGCCCCTGAGAGGGCCGAGTTCCTAGCCATGGGGTTTCCCCAGTCGGTGGTTGGCACTCTGCAGGGAGCCCGGGCTCTATCAACCAGGGCTGCTTATTCCTACCGTTGGGGGGTTTTTCGATCATGGTGTTCCGCAAGACAGGTGGATCCCCTCTCCTGCATGGCCCCTGATATCCTTCGGTTCCTCCAGGAAATGCTGGATGAGGGGAAGTCTCCTTCAACTTTGAGGGGGATGGTGGCAGCCATAAAGGCTGCCCGTGTTGGGCCTCGTAAACTGACAAGGGACTGCTGCGACCTTGTTACTCAGTTCCTTAGGGGGGCTCGTCGGGTTGCTCCCCCTTCCAGGAGGCCAAGTGTCCCCTCATGGGATTTAGAGTTGGTTCTGTCAGCTTTGTGGCACGGGCCATTCGAGCCACTGGCAACAGTGGAGCTGAAATGGTTTTCCCTCAAGACGGGATTCTTGTTGGCTATTGTGTCGGCAAAAAGGGTGGGTGAGCTCCATGCCTTTTCAGTGCATGAGGAATGCTGCTGGTTTTTGCCTGGGGATACTGGGGTGGTGCTGCGCCCAAATCCTGCATTTCACCCTAAGGTCTGGTCTGAGCCCCATAGCAATCAGCCTCTGGAGCTGCACCCTTTCAGCCCTCCTCAGGATGGTGGTGCTGGGTCTAGGGGGGGGGGCACTATTGTGCCCTGTTAGGGCCTTAAAGCTGTACATACAGCGGACTCGTGCCACCAGGACTACAGACCAGCTCTTTGTCTGTTACAAGGCTAACAGTCTAGGGAGACCAGTCTCCAAGTCCAGGCTGTCCCATTGGGTGGTAGAGGCAATCCAACAGGCGTATAAGGCGGCAGGTCAGCCTGCCCCGGCAGGGGTGCGTGCACATTCCACACGGGGCCTGGCTACCTCCTGGGCCTTGTGGAGGGGTCTGAGGGGCCTGTCTGAGATTTGTACGGCGGCCTCTTGGTCGACCCCGTCCACCTTTATTAGGTTTTACTGCATGAATGTGGCAGCCAACACCCCGTTCACGGAGCGGGTCTTGGGCGTGGTACAGTAGGGCATGACTGAGTATCCACAGCCAGGGCTCTTAGGAGCACATTGGCCCTGCGTGATCTTTTCTTTTCTTTTTTCTGGGCTAGCCTAGCGGGCTAGGTGACGTTCCCCCCTTTGCAGCTGGCTTCGCGTCTGGCAGGGCTGGCTGGGCCTCGGTAGCGCCTTGCGCCGAGGCCAGGGGGGTGTACATGATGTATATAGTTCCTTGGTTTGAGCACGTGGGTGGCTCTGGTGGCGGTGACGTCTCATTCGAATTTGTCTGCTGCTTGTACTCCCGCAGGGGCGGCCTGATCTGCTTGGTTTCTTCGCGGTGTGTCTTACAGAGTCCCCGTACATATGGAATATGTAGGGTGGAGAGATAGTCTTGACACAATAGAGAACGGATGGTTACATGGTAACCTAGGTTCTCTGAGTGGAGAGACTATCTCTCCAGCCATGAGCCGCTCTGAAACACGTTCCAATCAAGGTTAACCGGCGTGGCCACACAGAGGTGGGGCTTATATAGCCATAGGTTGCCAATCAGTGTGTGGCCACCACAGGTGATGTGTCTTAAAGAGTAATCCACAACAGCTGCCCCAGTGGGGTCAGTCCCCCGTACATATGGAATATGTAGGGTGGAGAGATAGTCTCTCCACTCAGAGAACCTAGGTTACCATGTAACCATCCGATCAGAGGAATATGATTGGAGGAGATAAGTGTGTGCCTAAAAGCACAGCATTCCAACATAAAAGTCTTACATTATCTTAGAATTTTTAATCATCATTCATATACTCACATATTCAGCTGTAGCTGGGACAGCAGCTGGTGAGCACATCTGAAGCTCAAGGGGAAAAAACTGAGGAGCTGAGTTCAGGCCGGCCTAGACATTACAGATCAGAGCCTTGTTCTTCTGCTCGCTGAAACACCACCATTCCTTTTGCCACCTGTTACGCTAGTGGTTTAATACTTAAATTTTGTTTTCTGGTGGTTTTGTTAATTTGATATGATCAAAGACCCTGTGTTAGTTTCCCCATTGCTCTGTTGTGATGGATTTGTGTTTGTGTCTTATTGTTGGGCCCTGACAGCTTTGATGAGTCTCTAGAAGAGCCCTTCTCCTTGCCTGCCCCTCCGTTCAGCAGCTATAAGTGAGTGGGGCCTGTGCGGCCTGCAAGGTTCTCATTACATCAGTGCAGTACCTCTCATCCTTTTTGGCTCAGGACCCCTCCCCTACCCTCAAAAAAAGACATGCCTACTCACAGCTTCCTGTTACTGTGAATACATGGAATGGTGACATTCTACATTAAATATTGTTTTATTTTCAATTTTCAGACAATTATCAGTTTTACTCTTTTTGTGGCTCTGTCGCAAAATCTTTATCTAAACAAGTAATTTAATCTCTTATACAGTCATAAATCTTGTTATTGTTGTTGAATTGTTTCAGGAATTTTTCCAGGATCAAATGTAAATATACTGAAAAAAGGAAGAATGTGATAGATCAGCCCACTAGGATCAAAAAATAATACTTGATTCAATAAAATTCTTCTTCTAAAATTGATTTGCTTTGGAAACAGGTGGTATGTCATCCCACTGGCAGATTTTTTACTTGATTTAAGAAGAACAAGATTTAACATTGGTTATATGATTAAAATGGCATGTCAAGAGAGGGTGTGGAAAGTGGGGTAGTTTGGCAGTTGAAAGGTTGTGGGTTTCAGGTTCCACCAGTGTGGCCACCTCTGCCTCTATCAGGAGATTATTTTTTCATTCATTTCTGATCAGCACCAAGGAATCCACATGCTTCTTCTCATGTCCCCATGGGGAAGAACACTATTTCATCACAATGTGTTAATTTATTAATTTCAAAGAAAGATTAAAAACGTAAAGATTAAAAACATAAAATAATAGTTGTACATTTGTTGTAATGTGCAAGTATAATCTTGCACATTCCATTAATTGTTCAGAGATGCTCTGTTGTCTTGCCACCTTATGTTGGGTCCTGAACCTCAGGTTGAGATCTGCTGCTGTAGCGGAGAGCCTTGTTGTTCCAATACTAACCCCAGCACAGACCTTCTACTGTTCTCCTCCTTTCACTGTTTCTCTCTGCTGCCTCGTCGGTGTAACAGGGCAACATGAGATCACACAGCCTTCAGAAACCCTGTAACCACTTTTACTAAATGATTCAAGTCTGTCTTTTGGTGGAGTGACATGCTCCTCTACACACTGACCATTGACTGGGGCTTGTGCGTGTGTTTGTGTGTGTGTTCATGCACATCTGTGTGTGCATTTCCTTCCTGATAGGGTAGGTGATACCAAGCACGGGCACTCCAGAAACACTCCTGCCAAATCCCCCAGAGTTCAGCTAACACACAACATCCTGCATCCGGCACACTTGCTCTAGATTGCTCTCACAGGCGTTCTTTTTCCACTAATGCTCAAAATGGCTGTAACCGGTTGCCTCCCAGCACAGCTCAACTAGGCCTGAGTAACCTGCATGACCTCGTCTGGTTTTCCTGCGTCTGTCCCCGTCAGCCTGTGTGTCTGAGTATCGATGGTCCGTCTCTGCCTAATTGTCTCTGTGCTTTCCGGTGTAGGAACAAGTCCCAGAAGAGCAAGTTTGATGAGGACCTGCACAATGAGATGACTACTACCATTGATGAGCTCAGCAACAAGTATGTTCACTTTTGAAATAAAATCATATTTAATTTACATATCACATGATGTGCAGCAAAACTGTTTTACAAACACAATTAACAATTCATTATCATGAAAAAGAAATCAAGTAATGAAAAAAGATAACATCACAAAGAGAAAA